>NC_091667.1:7324545-7627575 GCF_042453785.1 Malus domestica | reverse complement strand
AAGATTAGAATATCTTGTTTAGCATAAGCATCACACTGCTGCAGCCTTCTCTGGTAACAAAATGTTTTTCGTAAAGTTTAGTGGACACTGGTTCTCAAGTATTAATTCCACAGACACAAGGGTTCAAAATTCTGATGAACAATACATCCTTTAACATGACTGACTAACAAGCATGGTCGTTCAGATATACATGCAATTGAGATCACTGACTAAATCAGGTTTCTTTTATATTGAAGCAATGGTATGTCAACTATGGTCAAAGTTTGTTACAGGAATGCCGACTTGATACGGTTTCAGCATCATGAGAACTTAAAGTATTACAGGATGTCAGAACAGGCAATGCACATGCAACTTATGGCATAAATTGTCTTCAGGCAAGTTAGTACAGCTGTAGCAGATGGGAGAACGATTTTGTTCCATAAATTTTGTCCTCTGTTAAAGAAAACATTAATCCACCTTTAACAAAATGCCGGGATTGAGAAAATGAGAAGAAAATCAAAATTTGGGTCAAACTTCAGAGACTAAAAATATTGTTTTGCCACATCAATTTATGAAGCAAAAATGCTCAGAATCTAAGTACAAACACGAGAATAAAAAGCTACCAGCAATATCAAATGTAGATAGAGCCAAGAAAAAGAAGAACTTACAGCATGTCCTCTAGCTGTTTGCGATACTCTGGATTTTGTAGCATCCCTATCAAATGATGACCATCATAATAAGACTAATGATCAAAAGCTACAGATTAAGAGACAAAAAATGAATTCTAGGCCAACAAAAAAGAAATGGAATGGAGAAAACAACCCTCCACCATGAAAGAACACATGGTCACAACAAAAAAGAGTTTTAAAAATAAAAATAAGGAAAAGGTTCTACGTAATATGAAAAAAGACCAGATATTATGCAGTAAGATCAGCTATGACACAGGACAACATAGACATTGCTTCAAACAGGCAGATGGCCGCAATTAGTCTTATCAGGTGTGAACAAATAATTATCAAATTGAAAACATTATTTATGGTTATAAGCCATATCAAGGCTATAACTGATAACCCAGGATCTTAAGGAAAAGCCGTGTTACTGAAAGATGGACTTACATTTGAAAGTGGTAGGATTCCTCATCTCCTCTGGTAAATAGCTACAAGGGTATAAATAAAATTAATTTTCATTCCAATAGCAAGAAAAACATGTTATAGTTCCTCTAGAGGAGTAAGTTGATGTTAAGTCACATTCATGAGACAGAATAAAATTAAAAAATGTTAAACAAAGAGTACGACAACTGGAAGCTTATTACAACATATGATATACACTTAGAAGGAAACTCTGAGATCAGCTTTTATAATCACATAAACATTCCAAGAAATGAATGAAAGGAATGAACAAGATATTTAATAATGGAACTAAAAGGTGAGGGATTAGCCAAAGGATAACCATCTTCCTATAAAATGTCAAAATTTTGACTGAAAATTGGTATTCCTGAACAACAGACCAAACACTTTCAGCTTGAAATAGTCAATAAGTTATCCTCATCCAAATGACGAGGTTACCTTTAACAAGCTTGAAAAATTATCCTTGTCCAAATGAATTTAATACCCCAAAAGTAAACAGTTCAAGCTGGATTTAAATTGCATACGCAGAGAATTTGATAAAATCTTATTCCAACCCAATCAAAATACCATTGACTCTCCAGAAATTCACAAAGGTATGCAAGTGATACGTAGCTAATTAACTAGATTCAACCATGATAAGACACTACAACAAGATCATTTTTCACAAGTAGTAAGCACATAAGATAAGAAGGTATATTACGGATAAACCATCTTCTGCACTGTCGGATCTTCCAACATTTTCTCCAAGGCTTCCACTGATATTGCAGGATTTTCTTTTCCTATCCATTAATAAATAAAAACATACTTAAACTGTCTGATTAGATTCCAAAAATGAAAATCATAGCCACTTAAAGACATACTGATTAGGATTACACAGTAATGCAATCAGGATTATTTCATATCCATTTACGGCATAGTCGTGTAATCCTCTCAGCTGGCATACACTATTTAAGTAAGCACTACCTTAACAGACCTATGCGACTATTTAATTCAAATGGCACATTTTCAAGCAGTAGTTTCGGAGAGATGATTTATTAGCAATTTATTTTTCAATTTATCCATATAAAACAAGTTTTGGTGTCAACATTAGTCAATCAAATGTATAAAGGTAGTGCCTCATTCTAGGTCTTTTCTTTTTTAAGGGGCTGCCCTAATTTCCCAGGGTTGGGCCTTGCTTTTAGGGCAGGCCAGCCCAATCCTTGATCAGATCCATGCACGAGTCTTTACACAACTAGAACTCTAGAACCATTATCCCAAGTGGAGCAGGCGAAATTTAGCATAAGCAGTTCAAAAGTCTTTAGATAAAGATGGCCTTTATCACAACTAAGCTACCAAAAATATTTGATATCAAATCTAAAGCAAAGCATTCGCTGGAATCCTGAGAGACTGCAAAAGTCTCACATGACTCTTTACATACCAGTAGATTGGGAACCGGTGAAAGAACCTGCCCCCTGCTTAAAAGCAGCTCCATTTTGAGAAACCTTCATGGAGTTTGGAAATAGTTAAATTTGAAGATTTACTAAAAACACAACATCTTGAGTAACACTGACAGTAGATACTCACTTCCACATCATTCTGGGTACCCTTAGATGAACTTGCTTCAGAAACATCTTTTAAGCTACTTTCGAAAGGACTCTTTTGCTCTGTTTCTTCTGGAGTGACATCTACAAAAGCTGTCAGTAGAACATAAATTTAGAATCTCTAACAGGAAACCTTCATAAGAAAACATTTCAATGTCCAAATAAGAGTATCTTGTCAAAAAATCAGACGAAGAATTGATGGCCTTCATTTGTTATAGAAATTTTCAATCCATTCACTACAGTAAACGATTAAGGTATTGACAATAATCCTACGTGTCAATATAAGACAGGTCATATGACCAGCCCCCACAGTTGTATGCAGGTAACTGCCTCTGACAGATCTAAGGCTTCCGTTGCAATTCAAGCCCACAAGATCATTGTGAAAAAGATTTTGTGAGTTCAACATCACGGCAATCACATATTTAGCCTTGATAGTTTGTCAATCATACTTTTTGACATCAAACCACCCATAAACAGCAATCTGCCTTTAAATCAGATCAGCTCCGTTAGAATCAAATGGCCTCTATTTATTACTACTAGCTGTGTGACAGAACCATCATAGCATGGATTCATATAAACTAAAAATAACACAACTACTAACATATTACAATGATAAGCCTTGCACGCCTTAGATTAGTAGAAGAAATATAACTATTCATCTAAGTTATCTATGTATCTTTTTTTATATATAAATTAATATATTTATATATATATATATATATATATACATACATACATACATACATACATATATATGTAGTCCTCTTATTATAATGATCGCTTGTGAGGAGAATATATAGATTGAATTCCTTTATTAATAGGGATCGGACTCAATAGGAATCCCTTGTGAGGAGAATCAAAAGGGGATCCCACTGGTCCACCATGCAATGCAGTTCAGTGATCCAAACGTCCACTACCAGAGCCCCAACAGTGAAAATTGTGCCTTTAACAGATGGACCAAGTGTTGTGCTGCCCATACCATTAGCAACTTACCTTTCTTTCCAAATTTGACTACTTTGTTTTTTTGGTCAAATGATAGATTTGGTTAGATTAGATGTTAGATTAGGACCCGACGGGATTCTAACTCACGCCGTAATGCAAGGGCACAACAACCTTTCCACCACTGTGGTAAAGGGCCACTTGCATTTGTGACTACTTTGTTGAACTATTGAAGAAATCTCCCAGATATATATCTTTATAAGTATGATAATTCCTGAGGAATGATTAAATGTATTGCCCAAAACAAAAGATTTCAACGCTCCTAACAAGATGTCTAACAAAAATCAGTATATGACATGATACCTCAGATATAGATAGCCCACACCGATCTTCACTCGTTCTTGCAGCCATCAATAAATGATACTTTAGAATGCCCACATCTATTTAGAATTTTTTTATAAAGTCCCAGCCACTATAGAAGTGAATTCCCTGTTTTACTTTCATGGCTATTTGAGCAACTTAAATTTACTATAACCAATATATTGGAACATTGAAAAGGGAATTTAGATCATGTATTAGGATCCCAAGATAAAGTTAAAGAAAAAGAAGCAATGGAAAAACAAGATACATACATTGAAGGCCATAAGGATTATTAATAACATAAAATATTCTAGGTCAGAGACAATTTTCTTTGTAGATTAAATATAAATTTCAGATTGAGAAAATTGAACCATAAAAATTCTCTGTGCAATATAAATGAGAGTATGGTATGGGCTTACCAAATCTGTTTGACTTTTTATTTAGTTCTGAGTCACTTTTGACATCAGTGGCGGGGGTGGCTGGTGTGGTCGGCGTGGTAGGTGTGGCTTGTGCTGCTGGTGCGGAGGATGGTGCTGCTGGTGCGGATGGTGCTGCATCTACTCTGGTTGCAGATACATCTACTGTCGAATGTTGGGAAGTAGGTGGAAAAGGTGAGCCAAAAGGCCCTGATCCTGGAGCCGATGGAAACGGAAAAGGTGACCCCGGAGAAAATCCAGCATTGTTGAACTGGCTATCTTGTGGATTCATTTGACCCATCAAAGTCTTAAAAGCTTGTTGCATAGCATAATTCTGAAAGAATATTGAAGACAAGTTTAAATTAAAACAAAACTCACATATCAAAAGAGTGTGAGGCTAGATTTTGTGTCAGACAATAAACAAACACTTATCCTTTTTAACATATGTACTCGCATACACATTTGAGGATGGTAATTTGAAAAAAGTTCTTTCACAAATATTAAACATGTTAAGAGCACTCAACTCAAATATTGTCTTTTTATACACACCCTGCGATATTAAAATCCAGTAATTGAAAACGAAAAAAAATAAGACCCATAAATTGTAGAATGAAAAGACGCACCTTTAATCTTGTAGCTACCTGTCATTAAATATAACTTGTCAAACACACAGCAAAGGTGAAATGGTCTAATAAAAGTTCATTTTATCAAGCAAAAAGCATGCAATAATCCATGTTCTCACCCATGAAAATAGTGCTGAAAGCCCAACACCAACTCCAATCCAAAACAGAGGCGACCCTCTAGAACATAAAAGGTCAAAAAGGTGTAAGATGAAATGGTCATGAGCGTTTGGGCACAAGGACGAAAGAAGAAGCAGCCCAAAAAGCTCATAAAATACATGATTAGTTATAAAATAAATTAATAACAGAGAAAGTGAAGAAAACAAATCCTTACACATAGGAGGGTGGGGGAGGTACTGAGATTTGTGGGTTGACACCAACTGAAGATGTTTCTTGGGTACTCGAAGAAGAAATGCTCGCAAATCGTTCCACTTCTAACTTTGCTGCAACGGTATCATAAAAATAACCCGTGTCAGTACAACTAAATTGAAAACTTGCACAACCGAGAGATCATAGGAAATATGGCATCATAGAATCAGTAAGATACATTAGCACTTTAGAAGAAAAATAAAACAACATCCTTAAAAGCTAGCTTCTTTGTTTTTCCCACCCTCAAGAGCTATCATTATAGTCTGATAGATACACAATGTAGGGTAAGAATAGTAGTGTTCAAGCCACTTTCAAACTTAGAAATCCAACTCATACAACACCAATGAACATATTTCCTGTCCCGGATGCATCATTTCAGACTCACAATTCAACATAGAACCATAACAGGTAAACAAATTTCTAAAAATTTCTTACTTGAGTCAGTCAACAGTAAATGGAATCAGTAAAATTAGAACCTGGGAGGCGAGGGGCAGTGAAGCGACCAGTGGCTCTGGAATTTTGGTGCTTTTTGGAGTTTCTGAGATTGGCGGAGCATCGAAAGAGAGGGAATCGATTGAATGAGGGAGCGAGAATTCTTGGTTGGTTTGAATGGAGGAGCGGCGGCGAGCGAGGAAGCGAGTGAGGAAGAGACAGAGACGTCATGATTTGCTACGAAACAATCAAGGAAAAGGGCACTGCAATTGTACCAACCCAGAACCAGTATAAAGCATAAAACCCAAAGCTTTGGTACGGTTTTCTTGTGTAACTGAAGAAGAGAAGAACCTGAGCCCAAGCGTATATCTCTTCCTTTTTTTTTCAATTTAAAAAAAAAATAAATAAATAAAAAATAAAAAATAAAAAATAAAAAAAACAAGTGACAATATTTATCTACTTAAATAACAGTTTTTTTTTTTATAAAAAAATATAGCATCTAGTCTTTAGTTTCTAATATTGATTAATTAAGACCTTATCAATTTTTAAATTTTGATCAAATCCTTACTATTAATATATTAATGAATTAGATGTAAGTTACATAATTTTTATAATAAAAATTAGTAACTGATTTAGAGTTTTAATACTTACACCCTTATTATACTCCTAATTAATTTTCAATTCAAACATTTTCAAAAACTAAAAAATAAAATTAGAATAAATTTGTACCTATTAAATTTTTCTAAAAAAAATTCAAATTTTTAATCTTATATGTACTCTTTCTTAAATATATCAATTTGTTATATGAAAAATGTACCCTTTTTTAATATAAAATGTACCCATTTTTTTATATAAAATTCATTCAATCTTTTCTCATATCCATTTTTAAAACTTATATGAGTACATTCTATTTCGTTGAATTGAGAATGTATCCATGTCTAGTTTAATATGTTATTAAGTCTAATATCTTCTTTTTTGTGTCTTTGAATAACTTACTCATGTTTTGGTACAATAATTTTTTGGTTAATTTTTATGAACGTACTCGTGTATACACACACACACAATTTATTAAAGAGTATAATTCATCTTTAATATTTTTAATCTCATAAATTATAGGTTTAATTTAAAATTTCATTAATATAAATAACTACAAATTTCATTTTTAATATAAAAATATAATAACCTGCATATAAATACATCATTACATTAATATCATGGGCTTCGATAAAAAACTAAAAAGCACAAAGGTTTCAATCAAAGAACATTGGTAGTTAGGGACTGCATCCAAAGTGTCCCTTTTTTTTTAAATTCATGTCAGACTTAATAGAGTTGCTCTTCTAAAGTTAGGCTCGAGCTCGGCAAACGGGTTGTGTTTGCCGTGTTTCGTATCGTTTTCGTGTAACACATGTTATCTTAACATATCGTGTCGTGTCACACCCGTTATCTTAACATATCGTGTCGTGTCACACTCGTTATCTTAACGGGTCCTTAACAAGTCGGGTCACTTTACCCAACAGGTAAAATGACCCGACTCGGTATGACCCTTTAAGAAAAATATTTTTTTTCCTTAAATTTGCACGTACCACATTGCCACATAAATATTACTTCAAAACATAAAAACACATTTGTCATTAAGTACTACATTTACACTCCAAAATAAGAGCCTAATAAAAAAACACGAATACACTACTAGTCTACTACAAAATATCAAATGTGCAAGGATATGCAAAATGAAGGAGTTTTTCTTTCAAGGTTGCGAAACCTTTCTCAGAAGTTAAAACCTTTCCAATGAAAATCTAAGCTTGCATGTTATTTCTTTTATAAATTCCTTCAATTTTCACTGATCATCATGGGGGAAATTGTATTGGAACTTTGGCCTGATTGCCTTCAAGACTTATGTTGATGATGTTTTTGGTAAGGTTTTCCGCATCAGAACTCTCTTATGTATAAACTAAGTATAGAAAAACCAAACATTATAAACCATTCAAATTATGAGAAGTTTACCAAAATAATTATGAAAATAAATAAAACAATAGTACTATACCATATAAAAATATATTACCTCCTTTTCCAAATTTTCTAAATTTAGTTTAATATACTTATATTATATATAATTATTAATTTAGTGGTATAAAATTATTAAATTAATAATTTGCTTATCGTGTATCGGGTTACTCGATAACGACCCGATTTGTTATCATGTTGACCTGGTAACCTGTTAATTTTGTGTCGTTTCGTGTCGAGTTAACAGGTCGTGTCAGAAATTGCCAAGCCTGTCTTAAGTCATCATCTTAAAATAGATATAAATAATTCTTGTTACATAGAAACAAAATACTAATTGATAAAACAAAAAGATAAGAAGAGAGAAGAAGGTTTCACGTCATACCGAATCCCTTATTTTTGCAAAATCAAATTGTATAAAACTCCAATCACTTTAAACATCCAATTTCATCCAATCTCTTGTCAATAATATTCAAACCCAGTTAATTACAAGGCACCAAAAAATTGAGATTGTGTGGTCTCGATCATTAAGGATCGCCTTCTTCTTGAACACGTGAACTTTTTTTCCATACAGAATTTTGAATTTTTTTAATTCAATGAATTCTTAGAATTATTGTGTATAGGTGCAACAATAATTATTTAAATTGATAGCTTAATCTTCCATAGGACTAATATGAATGTTCATATGAAAATGACCTCACAAATCCTCAAAATGAGGACCTTATGAGAGCAATTATCTGTATCAAGTGCAGTTTTAATCTGGATTAATGCTCACCTAAGGACCTCATTTGAGGACTTGTGAGGTCCTCTTTGATTTAAAACGCTTAGATTAATCTGACAGTGAATTAATTAATAACCATATATTATCCTTGCTACACCCTAATAAAATAATAATGTCGATTAAAAATAAAAGAAAAAACATTCGCGCGTGAAACAGTTTCGCCTTCTTCCCATACCATCTCTCTCCCCTCCATCCCCTCTCTCACCCTCCCTCTTCATCTAAATTTTCTACCCAGAGAAAATATATAACATAACATTCAATGTCATACATGCATCATGCATTTCACTTTCCAGATGATTGGATCCTTAACAGTAGGCAGAACATTTCCGTTAATTGACCTTTTGTTCTCATAATTATCCTTAGCATAGGTTACATAGCTAGAACCACTTGTTTGCACCTAAAATATGCACAATTTTACTTATTTGGGCCTAAAGTCAAAATATGGCATTTGGAGGATTATTGTACAAGAGGGCTAACTTGGAAGATATTTGGCTATATCAAGTGGGATGGTTTGACATTAAAATATTGCTTTTCCCTTTTGTTTGGGTGGTAGAGGTGTGCTAATAGCTTTATTTAATCAAGACAATTGCACGCTTTCCCATTGCAAGTGGATTGGAAGGCAACATGTGGACATTTTGGCAGAGGACATGTGGTGAAAGAAGCCAGCTTGCTTCTTTTAATTATTAATTTATTGCATATGATGGAAACATGTGGTGGAAATGTGAGTTGGCCTCTTTTAATATTATCTCATATGCAAGCTAGCAGTGGAGTTCTATTGGGCAAGTTCAATGTTTTCAGCAAATGGGCTCTTTCAGATCTTTATATAAAGAAGTAGAGGCACAAGTATTATGGACACTCAACCAATCAATTAAGCAACTCTACTCAAATCAACTCCTCAATTCCGTTGTAGACATTTACTTTTAGCCAAACACCCTTTACTTTCCTTGTTTTTAGCTCTATTGCTCACTTGGTAGTATCGATCTCCTTTGTATTTTTATTTACAACCTTCAAAGCAATTCCCCAAACCACCAGAAATTGCCACAAGACTAGAGCAACTTGCCCAATCCGTCGGGAACAAGCTTGAACCTTGCATTTGGCATCCCTTTGTACTTATAATGCTTTGTATTTTAAATAATTGCATTTCTGTACATCTCATTTCCAATCATTGAATTTACAAGCAATCTACAATACCAATCATTTACTTTCCTCTGCCATTCACATTTCCATCAACCTTGTCATTTACATGTTGTTACATTTCTCTACATAAGTAAAGTCCTTATCTTTAAGGCAAAGAAAGAACCTTGATTTGAGCCACTCCCACTCAATGGTGCAATCTCTTGGTTAGAAGTCGAACTCAAGCGTAATCTCAATCATTCAGATCCGGTCTACTAACGGCATCTAGTAGTGGCACACCAACACCCACCAATTTCTTGTTCAAGTAAATTCCCGGCATGCTCGCGAAGCCAATGACAAATTTAAGGGGCGAACATATTGACATCAGTGGGACACTTATATGGAGTTAGATCATGAACAATCCTTATGTTCATTTTTTTTCTCAACATGCTTTCGACCATTACATTTCGGAGTATGAAGAGGATGACGGTGTTGAAAATTGCCCAAACTATGGCTATGACAAAAATCACATGAAGCCAACCTATGAGTACGTGGCTGGAGAGTACTCAAGTCCCATGGAATGTGATTGTTGGCCAATTAATGACTACCAACTAAACAATAATAATCTTGAAGATTGGCCAACTTATGGCCATGGTGAAAGTTATTATTCTTTTGATGACAATCACATTCATGGAAACTATGATAGGTCAACAAATGGCTTTGAGTATCAAAGTGCTACCAATGAGTACATAGAGCCAATATATGAGATGCCAACTAATGATCATTCGGATGAAGAGCTTTACTATAAGGATGTGGGCAAATTAGAGGAGAAATTGTCTAAACTCCATGTGGTAAGCATCAAATATAGTGAAGAGGTGACCAAGTGTTTTGAAAGGATGGTGGAAAGCTACATAACTTTCAGAGAAAATATGAGAAAGTTGATAGATCAAATGTGTCAAATCCCCTATACAAAACAAACTATAACCAAGGAAGAACAAATCATACACATTGATAAAAGCCAAACAATGGCCCCAATCAATGAAAAATCTATGAAAATGGATTTGTTGTAGGAGAACAAGCCGACTTGTCGAAACCAATAACGGCTAAAATGGAGCTTATGGCTAGTAAAGGCAAAACACAAACACTCGGGGGGCTTAAACTTGCATCTCATGTGAAGCCCGAAGAAGAAGAGAGCTCTTACACTTTCCCCCGCCAACACAAGTATGTCGTCCATGCCGAGATTTCAAAAATGACAGGGCTTGGGGTGATACATGAATGGCCTCCTTCGACAGCTCCTAAACTACATGGTATGGTATGGCCAATTTAAATGTTGGTTTTGATTTTTCTGCACTCAACTTTAAAAAGAGAAAAAGGTTTGAGTGTTAAGAGAAATAAAATCTGGACAATTAAGGGTCTTCACCCAGTGTGCCCGAATAAGGCTTATTTTTGTTGTTTCCTCGTTTGCCCAAAGTGGGTTCCTTCACTTTCTTTTCGTTACTTTTTCTCCTTTCTCCTTTCTTCTTTCTTTCTTCTTTTTTTTTTTTTTTTTTTTTGCTTTCTCTCTTTTTGCCTTTTTTCCCGAATGGGCTTTCTTTTTTATTTCAAAAAAGTCATTAAAAAAAATAAAAAACTGGGTTGCTTTTTCTAGTTACCCGAATGGGCTGTTTGTGTTAGACCATCTCCAACCGAAAGATCCAAAGGGCTAGAGGGCCAAAAATAGCCCAAAAACCATCTCCAACTGAGGGCTAGGCCAAAGAGCTCGTGGGACCCATTGGACAGAAAAGGGCCAAAAGGCCAACCAGCCAGCCCCAAGCTGGGCCACAATTCAAATTGCAACGGCTAGTTAGCTGACATCAACTGACCGTTATTTTTAATTTTTTTTTACAAAATTTTTAAATTCTATTTTTTTTCTATAACTTCCTAAGCCATCAAACAACATTAAATTAAATTAAGTAACATGAAACAACATAAGTAAAGTCCATATATTTAAAGCAAAGAAAGAACCTTGATTTGAGCCATTCACACTCAATGGTGCAATCTCTTGGTTAGAAGTCAAACTCAGGCGCAATCTCAATCATTCAAATCCCGTCTGTTGATGCACAAAATCAGCGAGGATTTTGGTACAATAGAAAGTGTTAAGTTTGTGACCTTCGCTAGATTGCTCCGATCACTAGTGTGGATAAGTAAGTAAATGGGTAGGGACAGGGAAGCGAACACAAGATGTACGTGGTTCACCCAGATTGGCTACATCCACGGAGTAGAGGAGTTCTCATTAATTGTGAAGGGTTTACATAAGTACATAGGTTCAAGCTCTCCTTTAGTGAGCACTAGTGAATGATTTAGTACAAATGACATTAGGAAATATTGTGAGAGAATGATCTCTATTTATAGAAGAGAGTTTCTAGTTTCATTTTGACATTGACATGTGTCGTGTTGTGATTGGCTTCTAATGTTGACACGTGTTGCGCTATGATTGGCTTCTGATGTCGACACGTGTCGCGCTGTGATTGGCCTCCTGGTTGGAGAGAAACTCTTATGGGTCCTTGACGGTATAACGTTGACCGGTGCTCAGTAATTTCAGGATTGGTCAAGTATGGTACAAACAGTTCTCCCCTAAGTTCCTGAGTGAGGGAAGCTCCTCGGTTGGGGACTTGCAAGATCCAAGCCTTTGAGTAATCACGAAACTTCTAAGTACCGAAGTGTGGTATCATTTTCACTTGCCTTATCTGTCTCATATGTAGATGTGGCATCTTCTTTGGAAGTACTTTTCCTCCATCCAGGGGTGGTATCTTTAACCGATGAAGATGCACAAGGTAATGTATCAATTTCACTTGAAGCTTACTTGTAGTTTCGGGCTTGGTCAAGTGCGATACAAACCCTATAATAGGAGTACCCCAAGTCGCCGAGCTAAGAGATTTGTCGAAGGAGGTAACAGACAAGGTAAACAATCAGACTTCCAAGCAAACAACCTGGATTGGAGGTTCGACTTCGGCTTTTGGTTGATTGTTCTCATTCTCCTTGTGTTGTAAACAGCAACAAGGATAATGAGAACCAAATGGAGAAAAGATTATATGAGATACTTTTGCTTTTGAAGAAGTAACTTTCCACAGGCTTATTCTTGAACTGGGCTGGAGGGTTTTCTGGTTTCCTTTAGAGTATAAGGCCGACTCAAGAATTTGAGGGTCAAAACAAGTTCATCAAATCTAGAGTACGTTCGACCCTGATGATATGGGATACTTTTGCTGTTGACAAAGTAGTGGATGCATCGGCACGCATTCTGTTACACTTGTCTCCACATGCTTCCTTGTATCTTTCACACTTGCCCTATCTGTTTCTCAGGCAGATATGGTATATTCTCTGGAAGCATAAGACGTTAAAGATGAGTACTTGAGAGTAATGCCAGGTAAGTAATCAGGAAAAGGGTTCTAGGCAGTCAGTTCTTGACTGGAAGCTTGATTTCAAGTGTTGACTGATTGGATTGCTCTCTTTCTCCTTGTCTTGCAGGTAAGAGCAAGGCCAAAGGAAAAGACAGGGAAAAAGCATGATATGAGATACTTTTGCTTTTAACCCTGATGATATGAGATACTCTTGCTCTGGTGTGGCTTGTTTGCAGAGGTTTTATCAAGAGGAAATGAAGTTGATTATTTCGAGAGACTTTGCTGAGAGTGCCTTCTCGGATGTGAAGAAATTGAGCATTTTTTTTATTTACAGGTCTGCCTGGCTGTGGAGGATGGAGGTCGACATATATAAGAGTCTCCCTAACAACAAGTAGTAGTGCTATTCCTTTACCCTTCTTGGTCATAACAATGTAGTAGGAGCTACAAGCTTCACGTGTTTTAACTTTGTTAGAGCACTTTGAAAAAGTGGTCTGTGGTATCTCGAAAGTTGATGTTGCGTGTGAAGATTGCAAACAAGATTTAGCCAAGGAAATCTGGCTCTCGAAGTTCAAAGAGCGGTGCCTCTTCGATTTTCGAACAAGCAATCATGTCGGGGATCTGGCTTTCGAGATTTAGAGAACGGTGCCTCTTCAATTTTTAAGAAAGCAATCCTGTTAGAAGTTTGACTCTTGAGATTCGGAGAGCAGTGTCTCTTCGATTTTTGAGAAAGTAATCCTGTTGGGAGTCTGACTCTCGAGATTCGGAAGGCGGTGCCTCTTCGATTTTTGAGCACGTAATCCTGTTGGGAGTCTGGCTCTCGAGATTCGGAGAGCTGTGCCTCTTCGATTTTTGAGAAATCAATCTTGTTGGGAGTTTGACTTTTGAGATTTGGAGAGCAATGTCTCTTCGATTTTTGAGAAAGTAATCCTGTTGGGAGTCTGGCTCTTGAGATTCAGAGGGAGATACCTCTTTGATTTTTGAGCACGTAATCCTGTTGGGAGTCTGGCTCTCGAGATTCAGAGAGCTGTGCCTTTTCGATTTTTGAGCAAGCAATCTTGTTGGAAGTGTTTTCTTAAATGTGAGTAAAGGTTAGGCATTTTTGCCAGTCTGTCTTGCCACAGAGCACAGAGGTTAACACACATTGGGACTTTTTAGTTATCAAGCAATGATGATGTTCCTTTACCCTTGTGGGTAATAGCAGGGTAGCTGGACCTTTAAAATTTATGTGTCTAAACTTTGTCAGAGATCTTTGGCAAAGTTATCTGTGGTACCCGAGGAGCTGATGTTGCGTGTGGAAAGTGGTGCCTCTTCGAAATCCGGAAAGTGGTGCCTCTTCGATTTTTGAACCAACAGCCTGTTGCCCTTTCTTTTATAAGGCCACCAATTGTGTGTAAGGAGTACATTCAGAGAGTTATTGCTTGTAGGAATTTTCCCCTTTCTTCAGAGATTTATTGCACCTCATTTCTCCTTCATCATTTCTGAGAATGTCTGGCCCATCTGACCATCGTTTTGACTTGAACTATGGTGAAGAGGCAGCCATGCCTTCTCAAGACAACATATGGCGCCCATCCTTCTTATCCCCTATTGGTCATCTTACCATTGAGGACTCTGTGATGAAGAATGATATGACCGTTGCGGTGGTGGCCAGGAACCTTCTCACTCCCAAAGATAACAGACTACTTTCCAAATGGTCTGATGAGTTGGCTGTTAAGGATTCTATGACTCTAAGTGTTCAATGTGCAGGTTCAGTGTCTAATATGGCCCAACGCCTATTTGTTCAAACCTGCCAAGTTGAATCATTGGCGGTTGAAGTGATAAGTCTCAAACAGGAGATCAGAAGGCTCAAACATGAGAATAAACAGTTGCACAGGCTCGCACATGACTATGCTACAAACATGAAGAGGAAGCTCGACCAGTTGCAGGAATCTGATGGTCAAATGTTACTTGATCATCAGAGGTTTGTGGGTTTGTTCCAAAGGCATTTATTGCCTTCGTCTTCTGGGGTTCTACCCCGTAATGAAGCTCCAAATGATCAACCTTTGGTGCCTCCTCCTTCTGGGGTTCTGCCTAGTACTGAGGCTTCGAATAATCACCCTTTGGTGCCTCTTCTTTTTGGGGCTTTGCCGACTACTGAGACTTCTCCTGAGTAACCTTTGTGAAGGCTCTCTCTTGTTTGTTTATTTTGATTCATGTATATGTACATATTTGTAACTTATCGGAGATATCAATAAACAAGCTTTGCTTCATTTCAACGTATTGTGTTAAATACACCAAGGTCTTCTTCACTAAGTTCTTTGAATTTTTCCTTTTGTTGAAGCTTGTATGTTGAAACTTTGTGAGTGAAGCATGTAGGTTGAGGTAGTGCTCCCTTAATTTGCCTAGTTAGGAAAACTTCTCGTTTGGAGACTTGAAAAATCCAAGTCACTGAGTGGTCGTGAGACTTCCGAGTATCAAGGTGCAATAGCATATGGTAGGAGTCCCCCAAGTCTCCGGTTGAGGGAGTTGACGAATGAGGCATTTCCTTTCTAAGTGGTAGCCCAAAACTTCTTCTTCATATATATTTGTTATGAAAGTTGTTAAACCCAAAGAAGAGCAGGCCTAGGCATTTTGTTTTCGATTTTTTTTTTCGAATTTTCGAATTTTTGAATTTTTGAATTTCCGATATATATATATATATATATTTTAAAGCTTTGTAGGTGAAGCTTTGGTGTTGAAGCTTTGTAGATGAAACTTTGAGGTTGAAGCTTTGTTGGGCACCATGAATTGATTTTGCTTCACACTATCTTGATCAAGATAGTGTGAAGCTTTTGTAGGTGAAGCTTTTGTGTTGAAGCTTTATATGTGAAGCTTTTGTGGGTGAAGCTTTTGTGGGTCAAACTTTTGTGGGTCAAGCTTTTGTAGGTGAATCTTTTGTGGGTGAAGCTTTTGTGGGTCAAGCTTTTGTGGGTGAAGTTTTTGTAGGTGAAGCTTTTGTGGGTCAAGCTTTTGTGGGTCAAGCTTTTGTAGGTGAAGCTTTTGTGGGTCAAGCTTTTGTGTTAATGCATTTTTTTGGGTACCATGAATTGATTTTGCTTCACACTATCTTGATCAAGATAATGTGAAGCTTTTAAGAATTTGTAGTTGTCCTCCATTGATGAAGCTTTTGTTAGCACCATAAATTGGTTTTGCTTCACACTGTCTTGATCAAGAGTGTGTGAAGCTTTTGAGAGTTGTGGTTGCCCTCCATTGATAAAGCTCTTATTGGCACCATAAATTGGTTTTGCTTCACACTGTCTTGATTAAGAGTGTGTGAAGCTTTTGAGAATTGTAGTTGCCCTTCATTGATAAAGCTTTTGTTGGCACCATAAATTGGTTTTGTTTCATACTGTCTTGATCAAGATTGTGTGAAGCTTTTGAGAGTTATGGTTGAACTCCTTTGATGAAGCTCTTGTTGGCACCATAAATTGGTTTTGCTTCACACTATCTTGATCAAGAGTGTGTGAAGCTTTTGAGAATTGTGGTTGCCCTCCATTGATGAAGCTTTTGTTGGCACCATAAATTGGTTTTGCTTCACACTGTCTTGATCAAGAGTGTGTGAAGCTTTTAAGAATTGTGGTTGAACTCCTTTGATGAAGCTCTTGTTGGCACCATAAATTGGTTTTGCTTCATACTGTCTTGATCAAGAGTGTGTGAAGCTTTTGAGAATTGTGGTTACCCTTCATTGATGAAGCTCTTGTTGGCACCATAAATTGATGAAGCTAATGTGTTCACCTCATCTCCCCCCCTCATTTTTTTGAGGGGGAGAGCAGGTACTGCAAGTTTGAAATTTGAAAACTCCCTAGCTTGTGTGGAAGTTTGAAGACTTTCCATGTGGGGTTTTCTCATGGTTTAAATTTTGAATTTTGAATTTCTTTGGCCATGTTGAACCCTATAAGAATGAGAAGTTTCCACTTTTTTCATTGTCTTCATTTGTTCATTTTGTAGTGATTTTTGGAGATAGAGTGCTCTTATAGTTGAGAGGGATTCCGGCATTGCTTTGCACCATCTTCAGGTTGGTAGTCTTCTCCACTAGATCACATGCTTTCATTCTTGTTGAATTGTTTAAGTGTTCATGTATTTGGTTGAGAACATAATGAACTAATTGAGCTTTTCTCCACGCCATAGGAACTTCCTTATGTTTCGATCTTTCATGTGGTGATAGAGTTTGTTTTTGTTTGTTGTAGATGTCAGAGTTTGGAAGTCCTAGTGATGGGGGCTTCCCTAACTCTAACTCTAGGTTTGAGCTTGCAATGTTGGAGTCTTCAAGGCCTTTGTTGGAGTCTTGTACAAAAAATTCAAGATTGGGTGATCTTCGCAATTGCCAAGCCTTAGCCAATATTGGTTCTTCCTCCTTCATGTCAATGGGTGAGGGGGTTGTTTGTGACGCCATACCTATATTTCACTCTGAGTTCACAGCAGACCATTTAGTGCAAAACTTGTTTGATAGCGAAAAGCAGCTTGAGGCCCTAAGATAGTTATGTAGTATTCCCCGTAGTGTAGGAATGCGTTTGGTGCATCATGAAGAATTGTCCTCTGAACCACCTAAGGGTCATGTTATGTTCTATACCCATATATTATTGACTTTAAGGGTGAAGCTGTCTTTGCACCCGTGGTTGCAACGGATGCTGTCTTTCATTGGATATGCGCCTGGGCAACTCTACCCTGGTTTTTGGGATATCTTGATCGAGTTTTATATTATTTGGATGGAATGTAGGTTAGGTGAGCCTTCCTTTCATCAATGGTGCTACTGCTATAAGATGCGCCCCATGAAAACATGCACTGGGTATACCGAGTCTGCATGTTGTAGTGAGAGATAGCGTATTGTCTTTGGTAAGAAAAAGGCGTACTGCACTTGGAAAAACCGTTGGTGCTTTCTTTATAATGATTGGGAGTATGCTAAAGGTGTCACGCCTGAGTGACGTGTTCCTACTCACTTCCAGACTGTAGGTTGTAATGTAACCATGGTTTGCATTATTTGCTATTTGTTGTGATTTTCTCTTGCTTCTAACATTTTTTTCTTCGTGCAGTGATGCGAGGGACCATCAAGCTGTCTAGACGGGAGCTAGCTGACATAGAGAAGGTGTTGAGGGTGCCCAAAGAGGATATACATTTGGGTAAACTACGACCCTTATTTTGAAAGTACGATTTCCAGCCCCTAGTGTCGGAGTGCCAGAGACGAGCAAGTAAGTTATGTCTTTCATTTCGCCCTCTCTTTCTTTTACAAAGTTGCAATCCTTACTTTGATTTTTCCTGATCAGTGGAGAAAGTGGGCAAGAAAGGGGAGACTAACGCCAAGAAAGTGAAAGCACCCATGTTAGTTCCCGTAGACGACATTTTGTTTCACAAGGGAGCTCGTAAGCACCGGGTGAAGCCAACCCTTAAACCTAAGTCGCAAGAGGAGGTCCTCAAGATTGCTACTTCAAAGAAGGTTGAAGTTGAAGCCATCAGGTGTGCTGCTGCCATAGTTACAGGGGATGAGAGACGACTGTTGCCTCATCTTCCTACCATCAATCCCATATTTCCTCCAACCATGGAGTCTACTGACCAAGAAAGTGGCCCTAGCTGTAGCCATAAGAGAAAGTACAAGGAAGAGGTTGGTAGCATTCATTGGAAGGACTTGAAGATTGCCATGCAGCCAAGCAGTTTTATGTATGTCAATAATTGCTTAGCAAGACATCGATCCACTGTTGATGAGCTTGGTGAGCCGCTAGATGAGAACGAATCAGATCGTGACCAGATGATGAGGCTATCTTCTTATGTAAGTGTTACTTTATCATTTCTTTGCTTTTTCCCCTTTTTTTCTTGGTAGTGATAATTATCTTGTCATGTAGGTCATGACCGAGTACGATGACAGATTATGAGAAGTCGAGTGGTACAAGGCAAAGTTTAAAGAGAATAAGCAGTTTGTGAATAACGCTAGAAAAACAAGTAAAGCTTTGGCTGATGTCATCCGCCTTAAGGATGAAAACTTTGAGAGTTTGAAGAGGCAGAATGGTGAGAACGTGAGGCTCAAGAAATAATTGGAAGCGACTAAGGAACAGTTGGAGACAACCATCCTTGGGGTTTCTAAGGTTAAAAGGGAGTTGGATAATGCCTTGGTTAAGGTTTCTAGGCTGAATAGGAGTATCCCAACTGAGAGGGATGCTGCTGTGCAGGAGTTCTTAGGTTCCCAGGCCTTTCACGATGCTTTTAGACCTTACTGCATCCGAGCGGCTAATTTTGAGAAAAGGAAATGGATGGCCATCCTTGAGCGTTACGACAATGGAAGCATTATCTGAAAGTACCATGATGAGATGGATGAGTACCGACAAAAGGGTAAAGCCTTCGTCCTCGCAGTTGATCCTAGTAGTGATGATGACTCTGATAATGAGGCTAGTATCAGTAAGCAGTCTCAGGAGAGTGAGGATGGTCCTGGAGATGCTGAGGAAGGTGGTGATGGCGATGGGGTTGAAACGCAGAGTGATATTGTTAGGGGTTCAGCCTCAGATGAGGATGACTTGTAGTGCCCTCTTTTTCTGCATGTACTCTGGATGTACAAGTTTGTTGTTTGTGTGGCATGTGCTATGTACTCTGGATGTACTAGTTTGTTGTTTGTGTGGCTTGTGCCATGTACTCTAGATGTACCAGGTTGTTGTTTGTGTGACATGTGCCATGTACTCTGGATATACTAGTTTGTTGTTTGTGTGGCTTGTGCCATGTACTCTGGATGTACTAGTTTGTTGTTAATTACCAAGTATTTGCACTATCATTGATGAATGTCTAGCTATGTTTGAGCAAATCTTTTGTTTAGATATAAGCCATAACTTAGATGTACTAGTTATAGTCTTGTTGACATATACTTAGACTTGATTTCTTGTTGGAAGCATTCATGTTGAAGCTTTGAACCCGAGTGTTTCATTGCTAGGAATGTAAGAGGATTAGGACCGATTTGTCTAAATCACCTCTTTATTGAATTCATGTCAAATAGTTTTCATTACATAGGATGCCGAACGGCTAAAGCTTAACACTTGTACAATGTGAGTTTACTTGTAATAGTACTTCAAGTGATCAGCATTCCATGGATGGCCAAGGGTCATGCCATCGGAGCTTCTAAGCTTGTAGGAGCCAGGGCGACTGATGCCAACAACTTCAAACGGTCCGTCCTAGTTTGGACTAAGTGTTCATTCACTCGGGACTTTGTCACAGAGTAATCTTTTCTTCAATACCCAGTCCCCCACTTTGAAAGAATGAGGTTTGACCCTGGAATCATAGTAGTTGGAGATGCGCTGCTTGTAAGCGACATTCCTCAAGTGAGCCTGGTTTCTGTGTTCCTCGACTAGATCTAAGTTGATGGTAAGTTGTTTGTCATTTTCGCTTTGCACGTAGTTTTAGACTCGAAACGTTGTTTGCTCAAGCTCAACTAGGACAACTGCGTCTGTACCAAAGGCAAGTGAGAATGGGGTTTCTCCTGTTGATGTCCGATATGAAGTGCGGTATGACCAAAGAACTTGGGGTACAAATTCTAGCCAACAACCTTTAGCCTTGTCCATGCTGGTTTTCAAAGTTCGCTTGATTATTTTGTTGATGGCTTCAACTTGTCCATTAGACTAGGGATGAGCTGGGGAGGCAAAACATAAGTTGATGTTGAACTTATAGCAGAATATCCTGAACTTATTGTTGTCGAACTGTCACCCGTTGTCAATGACTATCCCATTGGGAATGTCGAATCTGCAAAGGATGTTCTTCCATATAAAGTCTTTTATTTTTGCCTCAATAATGGTTGCCAAGGGTTCTACTTCGACCCACTTTGTGAAGTAATCAACTGCAACGATTGCATAGCGGACCTTGCCTTCCCTGCAGGCATTGGGCTGATCAAATCAAGTCCCCATTGGGCCAAGGGCCAAGGGCTGATCATAGGAGTGAGTGGCTCGGGAGGGGAGTGAGTAATAGTTGCGTAGCGTTGACACTTATCACGTGAGCGGGATATTCTGATGACATCTTGGTGGAGTGTTGGCTAGTAATATCCTTGACGAAAAGCCTTATGTGTTAAGGATCGAGATCCAGCATGATCTCCGCAAACTCCTTCATGTATTTCCCGAAAGACAGTTTCTGCCTCTACAGGCATAAGGCATCTTAGGTATGGTAGGTTAAAACCCCGCTTGTAGAGTTGGTCATTAATGATCAAGTAACAGGTAGCCTTGTATCAAATCTGCTTAGCTTAGACTTTGTCATTTGGAAGGGTGCCATGAGCAAGGAATCTATAAATCGGGGTAATCCAACTATCCCTCTGTTGTAAGTTGCACACTTCCACAGCCATAGTGCTTGGTGCTGCCAACAATTCGACTTGAATTTTTCTCCCAATCTTGTCTTCCACCGCTGAGGCGAGGTGAGCCAAAGCATCTGCATGACTGTTTGCTACTCGAGGAATTTAGCTGATCTGGTAGTGGAAGTGCTTGAGCAACAATTGTGTTTATGCCAGATATGCTGCCATAGAGCTATCATTAGCGTCAAAATTGTTGGTGACCTGGTTAACCACCAATTAGGAGTCACTGAAGATATCAATTCGTTCAACTCCAAGGTGTTTAGCCAAACGTAAGCCTGCTAGGAGGGCTTCATATTCGGCCTCATTGTTTGACACCTTGAATTTGAAATGAAGAACACACTCCATCGCCACTTTGTCAGGGGTTGTAAGGACTAGTCCTACTCCATAACCCTGTTAGTTGGACGAGCCATCAACATATAGACTCCTTGCTGGGGCTGTTGGTTATATTCTATAAGCTTCCGATGGTAATGAAACCACTTCTTTAGGTGTAGAAATAATGTCAACAGGATATGTGAAGTCGGCGATGAAGTCTGCTACTGCTTGGCCCTTCTCAGCTGGCTTTGGTTGGTAGGAGATGTCAAACTCACCCAATGCTATCGCCCATTTAATCATTCGCCCATAAGTGTCAGGACTTTGGAGTATCTGTCGAAGATGATGATTAGTAAGCACGATGATGGAGTGTGCTTGGAAGTAAGGGCGAAGTTTTCGAGCAGACATGACCAATGCTAGAGCCAATTTCTCAATGTTGGAGTATCGTGTCTCCGCAACTTGTAAGGCCTTGCTAGCGTAGTAAACATGTCGTTCGACATTACTATCATTTCGAATGAGAACGGAACTTACTGCTGAAGCCGATACCGACATATAGATAATAAGGGTGCCACCAACCTCAAGTTTGGGGAGCAAATCGGCTTTACTCATGTAGTCTTTAAGGTTCTTGAATGCCTTATCACATTCATCAGTCCATGTAATGTACTTCTTACTTCCCTTAAGTGCTTTTAAGATAGGAGCACATTTGTTTGTGGCCTTATAGATGAACCTAGTTAAGGTTGCCACCTTGCTAGTAAGGCTCTGGATGTCTTTTGAAGTTACCGGTTCCTTCATATCGAGGATTGCCTTGATTTTCTCGGGATTAGCCTCAATGCCTTGTTGGCTTATCATGAAGCCTAAGAATTTGCCAGAGCCTACGCCGAATGCACATTTGTTGGGGTTCAACCTCATTCGATACCTCTTCAAAATGGTGAAAGTTTCAGATAGGTTGGTGATGTGTTAGTCAGCATGTTTGCTCTTGACTAACATATCATCAACGTAAACTTCAATGCTCTTCCTAATATGTTCGGCGAACATTAAATTAACCAGTCTCTGATAAGTCGCTCCTCCATTCTGTAGGTCGAAGGGCAGGACTTTATAGCAATATAGTCCCCTGTCAGTAGTGAAGGCTGTGTGTTCTTGGTCCGGAGGGTTCATGAGGATTTGGTTGTATGTTGAGTAAGCATCCATGAAGCTCAGGAGTTCACACCCTGCCGTAAAGTCTATAAGTCTATCTATGAGAGGAAGAGGAAAGCTATCTATTGATGCACAAAATCGGTGAGGACTTTGGTACAACAGAAAATGTTAAGTTTGTGACCTTCGCTAGATTGCTCCGGTCACTGGTGTGGATAAGTATGTAAATGGATAGAGAAGGGGTGGCTGTTGGGGGTTTCCCTTAATATGTCATTGCCTCAATGGAGGCATGGTTGTAAGCATGTGCCATCACCTCAGAGTAAGTCTTCCAAGTGTTGGCATTGATCATGTACTTGAAGAAATAGTCACGTAGCCTGCCGTGAAGGCTTTGAAGGCAGTCTTGTCGTCTGCCTTGGCATAACGGGAATACTTATGGCTGAAGCGACCAGTATACATACGTAATGACTCGTCTGGCTTCTAGTGAATAGTGTACAAGTCATCCGCAGAGGGTAAGCGATCGGTCTTGAAAATGTGTTGAGAAATAAACAGTTTCCTCAATTCCTCAAATAAGTCTACCGTCTCAGGTGGAAGACGGCAATACCAGTTTAGAGCTCCACCAGAGAGGGTAGAGGGGAAGAGAAGACATCGCTCTTCGTCGGTATGCATCTGGTATGCCATGGTAGACTCAAAAAGGTTAATGTGTTCAATCGGGTCCTCATTTCCAGTATAGAGTTACAAGCCAAGCTTTTGCTTTGTCTTTGCTTGGAAGGGGTGTCGTGGATCCTCCTTGTAAGAGGGCCAAGCCTAGGTTGGTTCCAATCAGGTATCTCAGCTTGTCGTTTGGCCTTCAACTTGTTTACTTCCTAAAGAAGTTGTAGGACAAGAGGGTCCTGAGTGGAGTCATGTACCACTGGAACTTTCTTTCGTAAATCTCCATCTCATCTTGGAAGTATGAAGGTTTGATCAAGAGCATGTGATTTTTCCCTGGACTCGCCGTACTGACTTCTAAGGTATGTCTGTCGGAACATCTCTGAGTCCCCTATACCTTCGTGTTTCTCTAGGACTTGTTACCCCTTCCCCAAATTGGTAGCCGGCTTAGGACATGAGAGGGGACCGAGTCTTTCAGAGACCCTTGGGTCATTGATCTTCGAGCTTACATGGATGGGATTGTCTCGACGTTGCTTTAGGAAATCTCGACAGTCGCGAAAGACGGCTTTCGATCCTTCCACTCCTTCTGTAAGGAGGTGTCTTCCTCCACTTCTCCTACTTCGGGTCAAAACAGCTGGGTTGAGAGAAGTCTCATGTTGATCAATGTTTTGATGATTAGCTCGCTTCTCATTAGGGATACCCATGTCGAAGGAAGGCAACCCTCCGTGTTGGGGGGCACCCAGATGATGGTTGATGTCCACAGGGGAAACGAGCTCGCGTGTTTGAGTACGCCTAGTTTCGTGGAGCATCTCAAAGAGCTTCTCATACTACTCCTGGAGAACTTCATTCTTCATTGCTATTTTGTTGTTCTGAGCTTCTAGCTCATCGACTTTAGCTTGAAAAGCAACCCTCTTTCCTTCCTTCTTTCATTGCCTCGCACCAAGTGCAAGAGGGGTGTCATTCTGCGTGTTGTGGCTTCCTTCGCTCCCCATGTTGGAAAGGGATGCCTGGTCAAAAGAGAGTGTACAAATGGTGGAAACCAGCTTAACAAAGCTGAAGAGAGTGGGAATAAGTGTCGTTCCCACAGACAGCGCCAAATGTTGATGCACAAAATCAGCGAGGACTTTGGTACAACAGAAAGTGTTAAGTTTGTGACCTTCGCTAGATTGCTCCGGTCACTAGTGTGGATAAGTAAGTAAATGGATAGGGACAGGAAAGCAAACACAAGATGTACGTGGTTCACCTAGATTGGCTACGTTCACGGAGTAAAGGAGTTCTCATTAATTGTGAAGGGTTTACACATGTACATAGGTTCAAGCTCTCATTTAGTGAGTACTAGTGAATGATTTAATACAAATGACATCATGAAATATTGTGAGAGAATGATCTCTATTTATAGAAGAGAGTTTCTAGTTTCATTCTGACATTGACACGTGTCGTGTTGTGATTGGCTTCTGATGTTGACACGTGTCGCGCTATGATTGGCTTCTGATGTCGACACGTGTCGCACTGTGATTGGCCTCCTGGTTGGAGGGAAACTCTTCTGGGTCCTTGACGGTATAACGTTGACTGGCGCTCAGTAGTTTCGGGATTGGTCAAGTATGGTACAAACACCGTCTACTAGCAGCATCTAGTAATGGCACGCCCGCACCCACCAGTTTCTTGTTTGAGTAAATTCTTGGCATGCTCGCGAGGCCCATGGCGAATTTAGGGGGCAAACACCACTCATGTATCGTTCTTCCATCATTTTTTTCAAACTCTTCACCATCTAGATGCTCATTTTTAGAAACGAATTGAAGGTTATGTGCTTTCCTTAGATCATCATGGGCTACAAGTTCTATTTCAAATATTTCTTCTATAAAATCTGCAATTAATAATTTCTAAATAAACTCTCATTGTAAACACAGATTCCATTTGCACTGCTGCTAACATGAAGGGAAGGGGAGGGAGAAAGAGGATGAAGCGGAGAGAGAGAAAGACAGAGACAAAGAGAGAAGGGTAAGGGAAGAAGGTGGAAGGGTTTCACGTGTAAACCCTTTTTTCTTTTATTTGTAATTGAGATTATTATTTTGTTAGGATGTAACATGGATATATAAAGATATTGATGAATCTACCATCAGATTAATTTAAGGTTACGAAGTAAGGTGAATGACAGAGAAAAGAAAGGAACAAAAAATGTTATAGGATGTGCATTGATAATCATTAGAGGCCAGTTTAATGTAATCACATAATTGATCGCTACAATTGTGGTTAATTACAAATGAGTATAATATATAAAGTTGAGTTACTAAATAGAGTCTAAAGCTAATACTTCATCCCTAAAACATAAGGGCCAGTTGGAGGTGCTTTTAAAATGACCGAAAACATTTTTGGTGAAATTCAGTTTGGGTTTCAAAAAGTGGTTTTGAGAAGAAGCACCAAATATGTAGTTCTTGCAGGAAACACGCGGTGTGCAGGGGTAATACTATCGCTAGTATTATTTTAAAACCACTTCTAAACGAGCACTAATTAAACATAGATCCAAAAGATTCAACATTTCCTCCTCGGAAGTTGCCAGTCCACATGGCCCAAGTTCAATAGGCTTACTTCAAATCATAAGTTGGCTAGAAGTGCACAAGTGGCCCATAAAGGACCCAACGGGCCAACACCACTTTGGATGAAAATTGCTAGTGTTGGACGATGATGATTAGGGATGGGCAAATATCCATTGGTTATGGGTAACCGCGGTTACCCGCCTATTTAAATTAAACGGTTACGGTTATGGGTAACCGTTTAAATAAATAACCAGTTATGGGTATAACCGTTTACCCGCAAAATTTAAATGGGCGGTTATGGGTATTAACCTCGGTTATAAATGGGTAACCATTTACCCATTTATTTTATGTATGTAAAACTAACACAAACCATGTTCTCGATCCAATAATACTTAGCACCCAATAAATTAGCAAGGAATTCATCAGTCCTTCTCTCAATAACACTGCTACAGGAATGATGATTCTCATCATCAAGGAATTGGCCAAATTAATTTAAATTCCTTGCGAGTAACCGTGAAATTGACATAAATGCTTTGACAGAAATGTCTTCTAAATAATTTTTGTAACCTAATAATACTTAGCAAATATTATATTTACCTTCAGGCGAAATTCACCCCACATTCACCTGCAATCACCACCATACTTCTTCTCCTTCATTTTCACCCAAGAGTGGACGAAAATTGGGGTAAATTCGTGGTATTTAGGCATGGTGACACCGACAGGTTTTAGAGGCAATTCGTCGATCTGGTGAGTTTCAACAGTAACCACCACCCTTAATCAACTTCCCTTGGTCCCAGAAACAAGACCCAACCAGTGGTAAGGGCATTGGAACATCGAGGAAGGAGAATCGAAGAACACCTATTCTAGGGTTTCCGGCAGGTTTGAGTGAAATTGAGGCTTTTCCCGAAAAAAATTAGATTTGGCCATAAGTATAAAGTTTTCTCTACTCACTGAGATCTACATTTTTGTAAATTTTGGTAATTTTTGGAGTTAGTTGAATTTTCCGGCGAGATGGGGCGGCAGGCCGCCATGTGTGGCAGCGCGTGGACCGAGACCCCACCTGCCCTTCCTAGACTAATTTGGATACCTTGAATCCATATGTGACGTTCGATTGACAAAATCTCGTCGTATGACTATAGTTTCGATAAAGACCGTCACTTGGACATTAAATGAATCGACGATCCGACCGTTGGATCGTCACCAAAATTTAGTATGTTGTCTTAGAAGCATAATGTGGACCTTAGGAAGTTACGGATTCAAAATCCGATGTGCGGATCTTCCAGATCAAATTACGTAGAGTTATGGACCCTACCGTTGACCGAGAGTTGACTTTTGGTCAACATGCCTCAAAACGTTCTAGATACTAAAATTAGTACTACGGAAGACTAAGTGAAGTCTAGTGGGCCTACATTGGTTAGAGAGTGACTTGAATATATGGGATAGGGTTATTACTTTAAATTCTTATATTAGTATCCGTTGTGAATATGAATTGGTTTTATAAGTGTGATTTCTATTTAAATGTGATTTTTATATATTTAGCCATAGACCTATGTCTATTAAACATGAGTTAGCTTGTGTACTGATGATGGTTGTGATATATGTGTGTTTAATTATCTTTTTAGCAAAGTGAATGATGTGTATAACTATTATTATGATAATGTGAGCCTAGATTTTTATTAGAAGTATGTTGTAGAACTTACTTGTGTGACATATTTGTTGGTGGCCATGAGAAGTTAATGGTGTAGGTAACTACGTTGTAACCAAGGTCTGAAATGCGGATATTATCGGCGATATGTCGCCGATAATATCGGTTTTGTGAGAGAGGGATATTTTAACACTTATCCAATGATTTTTCGTTAAAATATCGCGATATTATCAATATTATCGATAATATCATGATATAACCAATAATATCGTGAAATTTTGAGCTGGTGCGAATCGGAGAAGAACGTCGGAGCTTCTACAGCTCCGGCCGACTGTAAAAGAGCACCTTAGACTCCGATCTAAGTATAAAAATGAAATACAAGATGAGAGGAATGTTTTTATAACTTCCGTTTGCCGTGAAACGGTCGGAGGTGTTCGGAAAGTTCCTCGACCCTCACGGCCTTGCCGGAGCTGGGTGTGCCTTCCCCCAGGTCGATCTCCTTCTAAAACCTTGTTAAAAAAACTAGATAAAACTTAGTATATCTCGATTCTCAACCACATCACACAACATGCAAGATGAATTGAGGGCTTACCTAACCGAAGAAGGATCAAGAGAACTCGCCGGAGAGTTCCTAGGTTCCACAGTCCTAGCTGCACCGAGAGAAAGGAAGAGAGAGACGAGGATTAGATGGTGATGATGATGCTGTTGACGGAGTACTACGAAGGGCGTAGAGGACGCCGATGGGGGTAGAGGTCACGGGAGATGGAGACGGCGTCGACGAGGCGGAAGACGCGGACGAGGAGGAAGGCGAGGGAGGAAGAGAAGGCCATGTGGGAGAAGGATCGAGAGACTGAGGTCTCTGTGCGTGTGTGTGAGAGAATTGAGAAGAGAGAAGGATCGAGACTTCGACAGATCTGTGAGATCTCTGTGTGTGTGTTTGTGGGAGAAAGGAGAGGGAGAAGAGAGAATGATCCAGAGACGACTGACGTCTGTGTATGCGTGTGTTGTGCGTGTGTGGTGGCGTGTGTGATCTCTGTGTGTGCGTGTGTGTGTGTGTGTGTCAGTGGTGTGTGTGTGTGTCGGTGGTGTGTGACGGTGTGAGAAAAAAAAACACCTAAATAATTCAACTTTTACAGCTTTTAGAAATTGTACAATTTTTTACAAGACAAAATTAATGGTGGTTTCATGCATCAAGATTCAAAACCATGTGCCTCAGGTGATATTCTTTCAAAGATAAATGTAGAAAGATTATTAGAGGATGATGTGGGATCTAGCAGCACTGACTCTTTGGAAGAACTTTTACGCCCAAGACCAAGAAACACTGGAATTCCACCTTCTTCCAATCCTACACAACCACAAGATCATGCTGATACTAATGATAGCTTTACTACAAGATCAGGAGACTCACCTACCACCGGAGGTGGAGCTGGAGGTAGTGGTGAAGGATATAGTGAAGCTGGAGGTAGGGGTGGATATGGAAACTATGTTGGACCACCTCCCGGATTTATGAGCCCCTTTACTGGTGAGGCAAACTTCACGCATGCAACACAGGATGAGGACCATGGCAATAGATGGGCAGGACCAGGAATTGGTGCCATAAAGAAGGACTATACTCGTAGAGAAAGAGGCAAAGGGATTTTGTCAAGTCAAGAAGATGACTCGTTATCTATAACTTTGGACTCTGTTGGATTGGGAAGTAGTAACTATTGTTATACTCATAACCAACCATTTCCCTACCCTTCATATCTCATTCCTGTTGGGATGGAATCGAGCGACTCATGGAAAGAATCTGAGACTCAATCTTCAAATGATTTTGCTTATAGACAACGTCAAGCAATCTCGGATCCATATGGGTGGCATGTTAACAATTACATGCAAAACTATTTTGGGGATTTATCATTTGATAACTACTCTTCACAATACACTTACTCTACACATAGAGATGATGACGATAGTGAAAATTTTGAACCTCATAGGAACTCTATGTGGTACTAAGTCACTCATGTATCTTACCATGCATTGTATAAAGTGTAAAATATTGTACTAATTCATTATATATAAATGATTATGGTGTGTTTAAACTTCTTTCATTAATTACTACATATTTTCTACACTCACAATGTTTGCCAGCTTGCTATATAATCAACTTAAATAAGTTAAATCCATCATGCAATGCATTTCCTTCCAATTTTTTGTGATAAACTAATAGATAAATGACTAAATAAACATCTTGCAAAGTTTCAATAAAATTTTCCAAGTTTTTCTTATAATTTTTGTGGTTTTTATTCATTTTTTATCGATATCGATAATATCCTGATATTTCCGATATCATCGATATTTTATACCTTGGTTGTAACTCATAGGGGTTGAGGTATGGGTAGATGGTGTGCTAAACTGATTGCACTAGGTAGCAGTGGTACTTAGATGGTCCTGCTTGGTATATCCGTGATAGGGGACCATACGCATTCTGGGAGTGATCATGCTTGGTATATCCGCGATGGGTAATCACTACCTAGAGCTACAGAATATAGTCCTGCTTGGTATATCCGCGATGAGGGACTGTTAGGGATGATCATGCTTGGTATATCCGCGATAGGTGATCACTGCCTATGTTATTAAATTATGCATATGGTTCTGCTTGGTATATCCGCGATGGGGGACCATATGTATTCAGGGGTGATCATGCTTGGTATATCCGCGATGGGTGATCACTGCCTACACGAAGAGATTATGCCTATGGTTCTGCTTAGTATATCTGCGATGGAGGACCATACGCATTTTAGAGGTGATGATGATTAGTTGTACTTGGTACATATCGATAGGCGATCATAATTTAGTTTAGATTCCGTTGAGTGGTCCGGAATCCCTACTCTTGCTCATTTCCATAAGTTAGACTTGAACCCTAGATTCGAGTGAATGGGAATTACCAACAATAGACTGTAAGATCTCGTATTTAATGTGTATACATATGTACATATACGTATGTATATATAATTAGTTTGTTTTGACTGACCCACCTGGCCACTTAGAAGCCAACACAAATATTTTGAATGAGATTGCCATCTCTTCTGGCGGTCTATGACTTAAGACCACGTGTACTCACCTGAATTAGTTGCTATCTTCTTTCTCCTCAGTGCCTACAGCTAGCTTAACAGCTGTGGTCAGCCGCCAACTTCAACCAATAAGGGGCTTTGTGGTTTCCGTTTAGTAACCTATAAATAGGAGATCAACTCCATTGTTTTCGAACTCAAGCTAGCATGCACTGCATGCTCTGGAGCTCATATAGTGTTTACATGTGTGTGTGTGTGTGTGTGTATATACACATACATATGCTGTGCGTGTATATATTTATATATATATATATATATAGAGAGAGAGAGAGAGAGAGAGAGAGAGAGAGAGAGAGAGAGAGAGAGAGAGAGAGAGAGAAAGAAAGAGAAGGGAGTAAGAAACCAGAAGCTGAGGTGCTTCTTAATCGGCGGTGTCAAATCTGTAGCAGGATAAATATGGGTAATGATTCTCATATTTTCTTTAGTCTTTCCATAGCTCTATATATTGTAGAACTCAGTCGTGTTTCATCTATGTTGGTTGTATTATATATGTATGTATATCTGCATAGACGTTTGGCTATCAGACTTTACAATTGGAGATCATCTTACCTACACAAAAGTGATAGGACTGAACCTATACATATTTATCACATGCTAAATATGATCTCTTACCTTTATTAGAGGTTGTTATATAAAAGAGGGCTTAGGCATATTAATTCGAACATATATCTTTCTTATTGGTTTGAGAGAAACTATATATGTATATGCTGGTATTCATGCATATAACTTTGCACAAGTCTGAGTAAACCAAGCTAGCTTTCTCAGCATGGAACTATCTGCATATATTCATAGGTATAGTTTCAACTGTATCAAGTAAAGCATGTGTTTGGAGTTGATCAACATATAATAACTTGTGAATTAGTATTGCGGAATCGATAAACTTAAATACATTAATTAGGATTAGAGTTCATGTCATGCATTTGGTAATTTTCTTATATATGTGGTTTAATATACTTATTCATTAATCATATGAAAGACTTTATTTAATTATTGGCTAAAGTTATGTTCCCAGCTTATACACCAAAAAGACAGCATGCATATTTATATTTGTATTTCACATGTCCCTTGTTCTGCAAGTTGTACTCATTCAAACGTTCTGTTATGACCATGTTATTATTTTAGATCAACCAAAAGGGCATTTGAAATAGGTGTTGTTAAGTTAGTAATCTCAAGTGCTTTGACTGGGATTAAAGTTCTTGTCTTGCATATAGTGATTTTCTTATACTTGTGAATAGGAGCTTATCACAGTTGTGGTTTCTTGTGTTAATATCTCGGAGCAATGCTTTGGAATCCAGGTAGGGGAAATACGGCAGACCTTTACGGAGATTGGCTTTATTAAATTTTGTGAAGCATTATATTATTATTGTTATTGATCTTGTTGGTTGATTAATGTGATATGGTTTATTAATTGGACAAATACTGCTCTTGCGTGTTTACTTGTTATTGGTTATGGAATTATTGGTGAAATGCTATTCGCTGAGAATATGTTGTGGTACATGTGAACGATGAAATGAGATTATTTGTGCATTACTCATGTATGAGAATAGTTGGAAGTTCAGTGTTGAGAAAGGAACTGGAAATGAGGGTAGTTGGAAAGAATCTTTTGTGTAGTTGAGCCAAATTCTTAGCAGGTACCAGGTCTCAGGTGAGCCCACAGTGCACAGATTATTTAAGGGTAATTCGGGACTGGCGACGAAGAGTTTGAGCAAGATGACTAACAAAAGGGGAAATTGGGATGATTGAGTTACATGGGGTTAATTTGTATATTAAAACATTCGAACCACCACTGCAGAGGTAAAATGCACGGTATGGGACGTGCAGGTCCGCGTGTTTTATTACATGAATTAACGGGTAGAGATGAAGAGTATTGTATCGCACTCATGCATTGTTGATGATAATGATTTGGTACTTGATTACATGATTTTATGACACTTAATTTAATATTGTCAATGTACTGTAATAAGGTTATGTCCCTACTGAGCTGTTAAAGCTCACCCCTCTATTGATATGCAGGTTTACGAACTAAACAATCTAAGAGGGTAGACGGGATGAGATCGGATTAAGTGTGAGGATGGAATTTTGTATTTCTTTATTTTAGCCTTGTAAAGAATTATTGAATTATTTTAAATAAGAAGAATTTTATTTTCCAACCCGTTTCAGTTTTACTTTAATTATTTAGTTTTTAGTTCGCGTTTCGGATTCGGGTTCAAGTTTTTACTACCGACCCCGGGTCCGGGGCGTGACATAGACCTTGTGAAGATAAATTAGAATTACCATGTTTATTACTTAAAATCCAAGTAGGGAATTACATAGAGTTCCTTAATTACATTCGGGAAGTTATATGTTATTTCATTGATTGATTAATGTATTTAGATATTAATATCGAGCGTCTTTGATTTATGGAATTGATTGATTGACGTGATCGTGGTATGACGTTGGGTATGATTGATATTATTATGATTAGATTAGTTCATCATTGCGATTTGAGAATAATATTGTGCTTCGTTTGTTCTTTGATATGTTACATACTATGAATTGCGGTATTATGTGAAACATAGTGATTTATATAATGGATAAATTGGAAAGCATTTGTGTGAGAATGGCATACCGGCATGCATGATAAGGTGATATTTGTTGTTTGGCGTAAGGTTGATGTGTAATGTGGGACTTTATGAGTTCTGCTAGAAGTATTTTACGAAAAGTTTTAGAGTTTGATGAATGGTGAACTACGAATGGCTTGATCCCTGTTAAGGTTACGTAGGTAGTCTAACGATGAGGTTAGATGCAGCCATAAAGTATACGAAAAATTAGTATGCGAAAAATTAGTATGCGATTCGATTCTTGAGTTATGCTTCATACATATCCCGAAGGCGGGATCTGTTGGGTTTATGGTTACTTGAGGACGTCACGTGTCGATCTTGGACATAAGTCGGGATTGGGGCGAGACAGCCTTTGTGGTTGATTTAGAAAGGCCAATGGATGCCTGTGTGACTCCTTTGAGATTTTCAGTGGTTTATTTTTTATTTTGATTATGTTTTTATAAAGAATTGATTTATATTTGTCATTAATAAACTATGATCGGTGGACTAGTTTTATGATTATCACATACGTCAGATTATTATCACTCGCATGAGCTTCACAGCTTATCCGGGTTGTTGTTTTGCCCAGTGCACTATTCTCGCAATGTATGGGCGATTGTGTAGGACATAGGTCTGAGTAGATACAAGGATTGGGGGTAGCAGTCAAAGTTCATCGATTGGAGCGATTAGGTTACCCTTGTACCTTTCCTTATATTTCTTTGCGACTTTCTTTTGGGAGCATACATGCGTTAGCTTTGTTGTACAGTTGTATATTTGTGACTGAGATGCCACCACCTTGTAAATGTTGTTAATTTCAGTTTTAGTATGCCATTTTGTATATTATTTGTATTTCTTTGCACCCCCTACAATCACTATCGCACGTCGATCTTGGACGTATGTCGAGATCGGGACGTGATCAGCCCACACTTACAAGGTGGCCCAACCACAAAATATACTTGGTTCCACGTAAATCAGTCTAATTAATCCATTATATCACATAACTAATCATGCGTATATTGTTTGTATTCACATGGATTATAGTTATTTCATGTGATCTTCCAGAGCTGGCTGTGTCAATACTATGAACAAAGACCAAACAGGTATCCGACTGACTAGGTTTCACAGAGCTTTATCAAGTCAAAAATATTAAATTTGTAAAGGTAGATGTTGTTGGAGTGGTTGTTGCTTTTAGTGGTAATAACTTGTATAGTATGCATTCGAGAAGGGAACATCGCTTTTGATCACTTTACAGGCCTTCGTCAAATTTATTGCGGACAAAGAAAGAGATGCCTTTAAACCTTTACACCTCACTAACTTTCATGCATTTGACCTTTTTCTGAATGTGGCCTCATCTCCTATCTTACTGATTTTGTCTTCATGTTGACTATTTTATCAATAAATTTGTTGATTGATGATTTCTTCTTCACATGCACGATGCACCTTTCTAGGTAATATGGTAACATTTGAACCTCATATTGAAATATCATAATTTCTTTGAACAATTCTACTCTTTTTTTTTAAAGAAATTTGAAGTTTTGGTCAAATAGGAAGATAACCTAACAAGTTAGATAAAATAGTGTGTTTTCTTCTCGCACTTAATTTCAAATGTCACTCTATACCGTTCAGATTATATTAAAATATCCCTCAGACAAACAAACTTAAAAAATAAGAGAATAAAGTTGTTAGTAAGCAGAAGCTGAAAATGGTTTCGTAGGGGCCAAGGTGGAGTGCACGCTGCCTGATTGTTGGTTGCGTAGCTACTTGTTGGGACGCCTTGGGAGAGAGAGCTTCATACGCTCTTGTCCTGCTTCAAAACACCTCGTCATGATTGCGTTGCGTTTCGATGTGCTCGAGGAGTTGTATCACCAAGTGGTCTGCTACGTGAGCATGGGCGAATCTTCACTAGAGCAAAGAGGGGCCTCTGATCATCTGAAATTCCTAGGAAATTTGAGGAATCCACCTCTCTAAACGTACATGGAAAAGGGTTTGAAAATATGCTTGAATGAGGGATGTTGTCGCTGCTACTGCGATGTGTGCGCCATATTTATTTTTTCAATCTGATTTTATAATTCAAAATTAAAGTTTTATTTCTGTTTTTGAAACTAGAGAATACATAATTGACCAATTTTGTTTTTGAAACCAGAGAAATCAAAGTTTTATTTTATAATTCGAAAACTAGGAGGAGATTAGGAAGAAAAAGAGAGAGTTTCTCACTCATTCCCACCCACATGATTTCTTAACTTTCACCATTTTTTTGTTGTTTTTTCAATTGATATCTAATCAAATTACACCACTTGTTATTTTAGTTATTGTCCAATTAAGTTGCGCTCTTCTACGTGTCCTTCTTCAGCAATGTTTTTATAAACCACATGCTTGACACCGTTATTCCTCTTAAAATTCACTATAAATTTATATGAGTTTAAAAAAAAACATTCTGTAAATCTTATGATCTCGTAGTCACTTGAACTTTTATCCCATAATATAATTGACCAAAATATTAAAGGAAAATCTATCAATTCTTATATTATATGTTATATAATAAATATTTTATACAATTTATGTATACTATATATAATAAATTACTTAAATTCACTTAGTGTGGCTACGCTCTGCCTAGGCGCTAGGCATTAAGGCACATCATCCCAAGACTAGCATGTGGCGTTTTTTAGAACGTGCTCATTATACAATTACGTAATGGGACTATACTATAAGAAACAATGCTTAACTCCTCATTCAAATATTATGGTTAGTCCAATTCCTCCTTTGAAAATTTCGGGTAATCTAAATCCTCATTCAAATATTCCGATTAGTACAAATACTCATTTGAATATTCTGGATAGTTCTCAATAAAGTGATGTCACTTAGTTGACTGAAGTATTATCTAATCTTCTTGTAGACCATGAACTTAGACCTTGAATGGTTGTCTACATTTTTTTTGGAACCTTTTACCCTTTCAAATTTCACCTATCTCCTCAACAATTCATGGGGCCACCATATGCGAGGGCGCTTGTTAAGTCTGTGATATGTCCGGATAGGTTTATATCACTATTCAGAGTGGATGAGCTCGGTTGATAGGCATCTTAGCAAGTAGTGGACAACTGGCCCGAAATTTGAGCAAGGACAAGTTAGAATAGTCAGGAAACAGATTAGATTTGCTAGAAATATGGTCAGATTTGCCAAAAACAAGTTAGAATAATCACTCAAATTCGTCGTTGGTTCAATTTTTGGTTCGCTAGTGGACTGGTCAATCCGGCCTGAACCAAGATTGGTTAACTGGAGCTGGTTAAGTCGAACGCTGTCATATCCCAACTCCATCGTAGCACAATATTGTTTGCTTTGGGCAACGCCCTCACGAATTTATTCCTGGGCAAGAAAACCTCACTACCCAAAACGCGTCATGCTAGGAAGAGAGGGGCATGTACATATAAGGCCAGGGACCAACCCTCACCCCACTGATGTGGGATACTACAATCCACCCCCTTAGGGAGACCGACGTCCTCTTCAGCACATCCGAACGGATGGTGAGTCTGGCTCTGATACCAAATTGTCACATCCCAACTCCGTCGTAGCACGATATTGTCCGCTTGGGGCCACACCCTCATAGATTTGTTCCTAGGCAAGAGAACCTCACTACTCAAAACGCGTCATGCTAGGAAGAGAAGGGCATGTACATATAAGGCCAGGGACCAACCCTCATCCCACCGATGTGGGATACTACAAGCGCATTGGTGCTAGCGTTGGAATGAGTCGGCCTACTACAAGTTAATGGCGTAGGTTTGCGCGACTGATACGCTGAAGGCAGTGCGCCTTGGGCTGCTGCAATGCATTAGGTAGCACGAGATGGGTCTCTAGATTTGGTTCTCGGCTCGTGCAACTTGGCCTGGGCTTACTCTTAGGTTTGCGCATGTTGGGCTACACTGCTTTTACGAGTTGGCTTGCGCGCATTGGGGTGTGCTACTACTATGAGTTGGGTTTGTGCGTTATGGGCTTGTGCTATTACTGCGAGCTATGCATACGCGTCGAGGGCTTGGTTGTTGCTCCAAGCTGGGCTGCAACAAGGCTGCTGTTACTACAGTGATTTGGAAAACATATAGTTCTCGATCAGATGAACAACTTTCGTGAAAAGATCATTTCGAATCGAAATACGAAAAATGGGATTTGGGCACCCTTAACATGGCTTTCTGTATTTATGCGAAATTGCACACCGAGTCGGAACTTTAAACATCTGGAATAATCACAACATTGGATCTTCCACGTAAGAGGGAGATTTGGTGCATTGATCAAGTATTCTTTGTGTTCCGTCATGAGAAACGGGGTGACTTTTGTTGTTAGGTGCAAACCCATACACGTAGGAAATGCCATTTGTCGTGGTTTCAGAACTTCCAACTATGTTTTCATTTCTCTAAGGCACACAAATCAAGATATTAAAAAGTTCGGATGAGCACTAGAAAAATTCAAAGAGGGGGAAATTCCCGAAAGAAATTGCTAAAGCTTTTTTGAAAGTTAAATGAAGCTCTCAATAAAAGCACCAATTTGTGGAACAATTGTACCTACAAAACAATTAAGCACCTTTGAACAAAGTCCAAAGCCACACACCCAAGGAAGCAGGGGGTTCGGCCAATGGATCTCCAATGCCTAAGTCAGTTTCTCTGAAAAGAGATAGTTTATGGCTTAATTGCATAGCAAAAGCTTACTAGAAATTCATGAAGAATGAGTATTTGTAGGAGTTAGGGTCAGTCATGGGGGGAGGGATCTCACACCATGTGTAGGCATCTAGTTGGTCAAGGTGTGTCATCCGTTGGATGGAGGAGAGAATTATCCCAAAGATATTACTTAATTAATAATATCTCGGAATTATCTCGTATAATCCTTGATTGGATTTGACTGTAATTCGTTGCTCGATTGAGTTGGTCTTCAATGAAAGCTTAAAGATAGGAATTAGTTATTAATTATGGGGTGTGATATCCACACACCCCTTTTTACTTCTCACACATCCTTCTAATTCTTGGCCGTCAAATCAGATGAATTGAAGAAGATCAACAAACAGAAATTAACAAGAGGTGTGTGTGAAGTAAAAATGAGTGTGTGGATAGGCACACCCCTTAATTATATCTTCAATTCCCTTGATTTATCTCCCTGTTATGGGTAGTGGAGCTTAGAAAAGCCGTAGTCAGCAGTTCAGGTCTTCTTGGTGGTTGTACTACACATGGAACAGATGTGTGTCTCGCCAATTTAATGAAAGCATTCTCATTACTTATGGATAAAAGTCAACGTGTTATCTCTAGATTTTTTCAAATTATTTTTTACTCCACAAGTATAGTGACATTTGAACCTCAAATTGAAATATCATAATTTCTTTTAAAACAAATCTACTCTTTAAATCACAATTTTTTTTAGAGAAATTTGAAGTTTTGACCAAATAAGAAGAAATTTGAAGTTAAAATAGTCAAGTTAAATACAACGATGTGTTTTCTTTTTTCTTTGGACACTCAATTTTAAATGTTACACTGTGCAGTTTAGATTATATTAAAATATTCCTTAGATAAACAAACTTGAGAAAAGAAGATAATAAAGCTGTTAGTAAGCAGCCGCTGAAATTCTTTGTTCTTTTCAAACAGACATTTCAATTCTTTGTAAACTATATATTTCACAATTTATTTACAATAAGGCAAGTGACAGAGAGCAGTTCTTCCTGTACACTCACCCTAGGAAGAAAGAAAGAAAAAAAAAAGGAAAACTAATGAAAATGGCTTGAAAACTTTGAGTTTTAATGATAAGGACAAAATAAAGGGTAAAGTGAATAGTACCAGGATTGACTTTTTAGTGTAAAAATGTGGTTTTTCGTTAAAGTGAACAGTACCGGGTGCTTTTCGTTAAAGTTCCCAAAAAAAATTGGACAAACCACCACCACTAATTATCCAATGAGTAATTTAGATAGACTAATTTTTTAGATCATATTTTTAGATCATGTAATGTGTTACCAATAAAAATATGCATGTTAATCTACTTTAAAGTAATAATCTAATTATCAATAACCGTGTTGTATGATTGCAAAGAGACACTTTGAATGCAGTCCCTAGCTATTAATATTCTTTGATTGAAACCTTGTCAATTTTTAGTTTTTAATCAAAGTCCCTGACATTAATGTAATAATGTAAGTTACTATAGTTTTTAAATTAAAAATTAAAAATTGAAATTTGTATTTGTTTATATTCATGAGATTTTAAATAAAATCCATAATTTGTGAGATTAAAAATAATAAAATATAAAGTATTCTCTCTATTATATTGTGTGTGTGTATGTAAATATTCCCTCAATATATATATATATATATATATATATATATATGTAAATATAGGTACATTCAAAATTAACAAAAAAAAAAATATTGTACCAAAACAAAACATGGGTACATTCTTCAAAACCACAGGAGAAAAAAAGATATTAGACTTAATAATATTAGTAAATTTCTTCGATTAAACTTGAAATGGATACATTCTCAAAATTTACGAAAAAGAATGTACCCATATAAATTTAAAAATTGATTAAAATTTTTTGAATGGATTTTATATTGAAAAATTGGTTCATTTTATATTAAAAAATGATACATTTTACATATAACAAATTTGTACATTTAAGAATGGATACATTTAAGATTAAAAAAATTGAAAATTATATGAATGGGTACATTTAAGATTAAAAAAATTGAAAATTATATGAATGGGTACATTTAAGATTAAAAAATTGAGAACCTTTTTATAAAAAACTAATGGGTACAAACTTATTCTAATTTTTTTTATTTATTTTGGAAATGTTTGAATTGAAAATTAATTAGAAGTTTAATAGAGGTTTGAGTATTAAAACCCTAAATCAATTACTAATTTTTATTTTAAAAAATTATGTAATAAACATATGTAAATTCATTATCATATTAATACTAGAGACTTCAATCAAAATTTGAAAACTAATAAAATCTTAGTCAATAAACAATATTAACTAGACATCGGATACTAATTTTTCCTTTTGCAAAATATGATTTAAAGCATTACTCTTATCCAAGCCACACTAAACTATTTCAGAAGATCAGACAGTTACTCTGACCTACACATCCTAGGCAAAATGTGTACCGCCACAACTTGCAGCATCGGCGGCGGCTCCACCACCCAAATCCTCGGCTGCGGCGCCACCACATCCACCACCGCAATCCTTTTCTCGTTCGCACAAACCACACAAACTCTCCCTCTCCCTGCACAAACTTGTTCAGCCTCTCTTAACACATCCGACTCCACCACCATTTCCCAGCAGTCGTTCTCATCATCATACTTGCTCAGCACGCCTGTACTCTCATCCACCACATACATCACATCATGATCATGATCATCGTCGTCGTCGTCATTGATGGATGCAGCAGCAGGCCCATTCCAACCACCAATCATGCCTTGAGGCATGTCTTGCCATGTGTCATTTTCCACGTCATAAACAGCTCCTTCTTTTCTTGCATTGCCCTTCACATTCACCATCCAAAGCTTCCCTCTATACCCAATTGCTTCCACAGCCTCCCTACTAAACCTCCCATCTTTCAACCCCGCCTTCTTAACCCATGATGAAGATGCCTCCTTCTTCTTATTCATGTCCCACTCCTCCATAGACCTCGCCACGTCGCCTCTGTAATTTGATCCAATCCCACTTGCAACGTAGACTTTTCCCCCTACTGTCCCCGTCGCACACCACCGGCGAGGCTCTGCTAGCGGAGGGCCAAATGACCATTGGTTGGACAATGGTCGGAAGACGAGAGGACGAGGCAGTGCTGGAGTGAAATTGTAATTAGTGGCTGCGACGAGGACAAGACTGCCAGAGACGGATAGTGATTGGATGGGGATTTTTCGGGAGAGGAAGGAAGGGTGGCGGCGGAGGAGGTGAAGAGGAGGGTCTGAAGGAGGTGGAGGGAGAGATGTCCAATTGTTTGATAGGGGATCTAGTGAGTAGAACTCAATTGATGAATTGCAGTTGTGGGGAGGTGGAGGGGAGAGAATGGCATAGAGAGCGTAGAAAGGAGGGAATGAAGGAGAGTAAATGAGGCGCCGCCATGAACGGCAAACAAAGTAGAGAGTTGAAGGTTGGATCCTTGTAAGGCAGAGCTGTGCAAGGTGGTTGGGTAAGCCTGGCAACAACAAACACTCGTTGGAAGAGTTCTGTGTGTTTTTGTTGCGTTTTGGTTTTGGTATGTCTTGATCCATGGCCTTATTGTTTAGTGTGAGATGAGAGATGCGAGAAGCACTTTTTTTCTCTCTCTAGTATAGATAGTATGGTGGTTTTTAGACGGGCTTGGGTGTATGGAAAGCTTGTGCCTTTTTATCCTCACGTGGGTTCATTTCATCTTCTGTGTTAAGTATTAAGTGGCTCCATGTGTGCAAATTGATATGTGGAGTTTTGGTGCTTTGGATTGCATCGATAGCCAACATAAAGACAGCAATTAATATGCATGTATTTTATTGTATTTCAAATTTGAGTACAATCTGGGAGACCACAAATTTATACCATCTTGATGTATTATATAACATGGCATATGATTCAGACAATCATTAGTTAATAAGATGAATTCGTTTGATTAATTTATCATGTCCACGTCACTTGTCATACCATGAATACGGTACAAAAATATGATCTAGTTAACATTTTTTTTTAATTAAGATTTATAAGATAAGAAAATTGTGACACCAAATGAAAATATCTATAATGAATGTGCCAATTTTCTAAATAATAATAATGATAATAATGAATATGTGGCTTATCTCAACTTGTTTGCTCATTTAAATTCTTTTTTATAGTTTAGTAGTATTCATTTTCATTTATAAGTTAGTCTTGCGTCGACTCTTATTAATGACGAGTTCGATGTCCAATTATGATTAACATGTACCAACACAATTTATTCTCAAATTCATAAAATTATAATTCTAGCGTTATTTTAACACAATTCATGTTATCACTAGTATAGGGCTATACTAGTGAGTTGTATCAAGAAGCCAGAATTCACATTATAACTAGTATAGTTTTTGAATTTTTTTTATGTTTCTTCATTAGTTCAAACTATTCAGTAATATGAAAAATGAACGGGTAGAATTGAATTGAATTTTTTTTCTCCTTACTTGCCAATTTAATTGATAAAAAGCAGGACTACGCAGTATCACGGACTTTGAAGACATACCCTTTTTAGCGAGTTGTTAACTTGTTATGCAAAGTATATTTTCTTTACTGATTGTTATATACAACTTCATTGTTGATGTTGGAATTTTGTTTTGGCAAAACTCTCGTGTAATTTTTTTTGAACAAACAATAATCATCATATTAAAATTTCTCTTGTCAAGTTAAGCTAAGCACTAAATATAATTTTATTTACAATTAAGTGTTTAGTTTTTAAATATTCGAATAGATAAGTACATAGATTATTAGAATCAAAACTAAAACCCTAGGGCATCATTTAATGTATACGATTAGCTTGACTTGGACAAATCACTAACTTCAATAAATATTGAATAAAAATATTGATGTCAACTTGCATATTTCCTTCAAATCCCTACGCAAAAATAGTAGGATTGAGAAAGATGAATTTTCTTTGTAACTTCTTCATCTTCTAATGTATTTATTGTCCAAGCTAAACTAATCCTAAGCTGTTTCCCAAAAAAAAAAAAAAAAACAACTAATCCTAGGCTTCAACCGAGGCATATAATTATTAAACACGAAGTAGATTCATGAACCTAAAGCCCTTACCTAAATTCGAAACCGGCAAGTTGCTGAAGCAACTTGTAAAATAAAACGAAGATTGGTCATCTTGTTCTCTTTTGTGAGACAAAAGGGCCAAAGTCCGACTTTTGCTGAGCGAAGCCGAATAGTAAATACGACAACCGCATTAAGATTTTCCGAGTTTTTTACAATAAACAATTGCGTCACCCAGTGTGCTAAATCAGGGGCTTTAAGTAGTTTCCGGGGATTTTTGGAAAGTTTCGAATGGATTTTAGTTAAAAAGAGAAGAATGATGCCGACTAAAAATCGGACTGCAGAAGTACAAAGCATGATAAATGAACAAAGTTAAAATAAGGCCTTAAAATAATGTAAAATAAATGTACAAAGTTGTGTGTAGTGTAACGGTGGTGTCATGTGCCAACAATAAAAATCATATTAACTCTAAAAATTACAAAATTTATGTGGCACGCAAGCCGGGTAATTATAAGTTACTTACATCATTCTTGTGAATACGGGCATGCCAACTCGTCACTGAGCTTAGTCGGACAAGTAGAATAATTGTGGCAATTGTATCGAATGCGTTGTTAGATTACGATTGAGGAATGAATACCTCTCAGCCTAGGGTTCTAGAACCTGAAAATAAGGTTGCTTAATTTATCGTGAAGTTCAGGATCTTGTGCACTAGGGTTTGACCACTTCAACTATATTCGTGAGAATATAAGTGCGTTGAATCGGTATTAGGCTGTAGGGGCAAATGTACCCAAATGAGGTGACTGTCTTTATAATGAACTTGGTTCGACCATCCAAAAGACGAACTATTAAGTACACTTCAAAGTAACTGATCCTAGAACACCTCACTTCACTAAGGCTAATGAAGTGACTTCTTTAGGTGAAAGAATCAAGAACTCTTTGCCGACCGAGACTTGGTTAGATAACCAACCAACCAGAAGCAGTATTGTTTACTTGTCCAAACTGAAGGTGTTTCTGAATCGTCTGGTTCTACGGCTCCAGTGTCGTTTACTTATCCAAACTAAAGGTGTCACTGATTGTCAACACAATGTTTACTTATCCAAAATGAAGATGTTTTAATGTTGGGCACTTCTAGGCCCACAAAATGGTGTAAACCGAGAAAGAGGCCACAAAAAGCCCAAAGTGAGATTAAAGACCAAAGAATGTTATAGAGCCTAAGGCCCAAAAGGTATAAAGAAAGGCGTTCCGAGCCCTAAGATCGATCGTCTACCATCCCAATTTGACGAGGCTTCAGGAGCAGGTCTACTCAGACATCGATTGAGCCATGTGGCGACTCGCAATCGAAAGCAAGTGTCATACCCTGATCTCAACATACGTCCAGGATTGACATGTGACGTCACCAAGTATCCATATATCCAACAAACCCCACCTCCGGGATATGTACAAAGCATAATTCAAGATTCGAATTGGGTAGAAATTTTCGTATACTTTATGGCTGCATTTAACATCCTCGTTAAATTGCTTACGTACCCTAATGGAAAGGCATAACATTCCTAAATCAATCATTAGAACTTGACAAGCACGAAATTACTATACTCATGGCTACATAACAACCCACATAACAATCAAGATTTCCAATTCATCCATCATAAATCACTATGTTTCAACTTAATATCGCAATCCATAGCATGTAACATATCAAAGAACCAATGAAACACAATATTATTCTCTAGCCACATTGGTCAACTAATCTGATCGTAATAATAACAATCATATCCAACATCATTCCACAATCACTCCAATGTCGTTTACATATCAATTCACGAAATTTAATAAAGGAATTCAACATAATTCCCTACTTGGATTCCAAGTAATAACATGATAAATCCAATTTACAAACACAATGTCTACTGTGAACAATTCCTATTCACTCGAATCTAAGGGCCGGACTAACTTTATCGAAGTAAGTAAGAGTAGGGATTCCAGACCACTCAACGGAATCTAACTAAACTATGGTCGCCTATTTCAAATGTACCAAGTACAACTAATCCTCATCACCCCTAGAATGCGTATGGTCCCCCATCGCGGATATACCAAGCAGAACCATAGGCATAATCTCATCATGCAGGCAGTGATCACCCATCACGGATATACCAAGCATGATCACCCCTGAATACATATGGTCCCCCATCGCGGATATACCAAGCAGGACCACATCCTAACTTTAGGTAGTGATCTCCTATTGTGGATATACCAAGCATGACCACATCCAAACTGTAGGTAGTGATCACCCATCACAAATATACCAAGCATGATCACTCCTAGAATGTGTATGGTCTCCCATTGCGGATATACCAAGCAAAACCATATGCATAGTCTAATATCGTAGGTAGTGATCACCCATCACGGATATACCAAGTATGATCACCCCTAACAGTCCCCCATCGCGGATATACCAAGCATGATCACTCTTAGAATGCGTATGGCCCTCCATCTCGGATATACCAAGCAGAACCATAAGCATAGTCTAATCGTGTAGGCTGTGATCACCTATCGCGGATATACCAAGCAGGACTATCCAAGTACGATTGCTACATGGTGCAATAAATTCAACACACAACCTACCTATACCTCAACCCCTATGAGTTACAATGTAGTCATCTTCACCATCAACTTCTCATGGTCACCAACTAATATCTCACACAAGCATATAAGTTCTACAGAATACATCTAATAGGATTCTAGGATCACATTGTCATAACATTTATCATTCACATTATTAAGAAGATAAATAAACACATATATATCACAATATGACATCCCATACACGTAAACTTATACGTATATATATCTGGGATAATCCACTAACCAATATAGACCCACTAAGCCCTACATAGTCTCTAGTAATACATATTTTAATATTTAAGAGCCTATTGACCAAAAGTCAAGTCTCTGTCAAAGGTGGGGTCCACAACCCTATACAAGTCAATCTGGAACATCCGCCATGGATTTCCTATCTGTAACTTCCCAAGGGTCTCATTTATCTTCTAGAATAATATTCTAAAATTTCTGAACAATCCAACGATCGAATCTCCGCTAATTGCTAGAATTAGGTTGCTATCAACGTTTGGTTTTACAAACTTAGAAATTCAATTTAGGAAGATTCATATGTTGGATTTCCAATCCATCAATTCTTATGGCACTCAAATATTACGTACTATAACGTGTTAAGGTTTGGTGACGATCCAACGGTCAAATCATCGAATCATAAATGGTCAAGTGGTGTAATATTCCATACTAGGTTCAAACTATCAAACTATATCAAATGGTTATCAAATTTGAAATAAGAACATCAAATTTAACTTAAAAAGGCAGCATCGGCCCACTGGTCACGCGCCACCGCACGCACCGCTGCGGGTGGCAGTTTCCGACGAACGGAAACCCCAAATTCCGACCAACACTAAAATTCACCAAATTTTGTAAAAATGTAGAACTAAAGGAGAGGAACATTTTTCATACTTGGGCCGAAGCCTAGTTCGGTCGGGAAGTGGTTGAAAAATTCCTCGAAAAGTCGGAAACCCCGAAAAGGGTAAGCTTTGATTCATCACCAAGACAAACTCTGACGCCTCATCCAATGCTTGGGCCTTGTTCCTGAGGTTGAGGGGAGCCTATTGGTGGTGGTAATTGGCTGAGTTAGCTTCACGATTTGCGAATCGTCATTGTAAACCCACACGCACCACCTTCCGTTTTTCCCCAAAACTACCACTAAATTCCTTCTAATTTTGGGTGGAAATGGAATAAGGAAGGCTAGGGAGTTGTTTCCAAGTGGCTATTTGCCTCAATTCGCCATGAAACACCGTGAATGCCATCGGGTTGGGTCAGCGACTACACGGTTTTCCCATTTTCCTCTTCTCTCATTTCCCCTCATTTCTCTTTTCTAACTGGTCAATTTCTTTCCTCTCCCCGTTCTGATTGGCTGAGCCCTCTCCCCTCATCTCCTTTCCTTTTTTCTCCATCACAGCCTCACATGTGGCTTCATCCCAGCCAGTGAAGAAAATATCGATAATATCGGTGAAATATCGCCGATATTATCGTTTTTTTAGGGGTCCGATATTTTTTTAACTATCCAAATTGTTTTCGTCAAAATATCACGATATTATTGATAATATCAATAATATCGCGATATTTTCGAAACTATCACGATATTTTGGCATTGTTCAAATCGGAGAAGAACGCCGAAGCAAATTAACCGAATCCCTAAATCCCCAAATTCGATTTCAAAGCAAATGAACTGAATCCCTAAATCCCCAAATTCGAATTCAAAGCAAATGAACTGAATCCCTAATTCCTAAATCCCTAAAATCGAATTCAGTACAAAAATGGTGCAACATGCAGAAAATTCGAAATCTGTACAAAAATTAAATTACAAGCCGAGAAGAATATGGTAGTAGGAGCCTGGGAACGTCGTCTTCCTCACGAATCCAAGACGGCTGGGACAACGTCGTGCTCCTCACCGACGACTACGATGAATTTCGGTCCATCGTCCGGTGTCCGCTGCCTCCACTCAGTTTCTCCACAACCGTTGATTTGCGATGACGCGACAGTTACGACTCGACGACTGGGACTAACGACAGGGCTTCTCCATGGAACAAGGTGCTTTAGAAGGCGGTTATGGAGTGGTGTCGACGGCTGGGTTTAGGGCGGGTGAGATGGGAGGAGCAGAGGGAGACGCGGACGAGGAGGATCGAGAGATGGATCGAGATTCGAGAGATGATGTCTGTGTGTGTGTGTGGAAGAACTGGAGAAGGGGGAAGGGAGAAGACTGAGAACAATTACAGGAAGGGAGAAGACTCAGAGAGAGAAGAGAGAGAAGGAAGGATCGAGACGATTCGAGAGAGAATGAAGGATTGAGGATGTGTGTGTGTGTGTGTGTGGCACACGGTTTTGGCACACGGTTTTGTATGAAACCATGGTTGTGTGTGTGTGTGTGTGTGTGTGTGTGTGTGAATGAAGGATTGAGGATGTGTGTGTGTGTGTGTGTGGCACACGGTTTTGTATGAAACCATGGTTGTGTGTGTGTGTGTGTGTGTGTGTGTGTATGGTTATGTGTGTGTGTGTGTGTGTGTGTATGGTTATGGTTATGTGTGTGTGTGTGTGTGTATGGTTATGTGTGTGTGTGTGTTATCCGAGAGAAAAAGAAAAAAACTTTGAGGGTGTGTGTGTGTGGCACACGGTTTTGTATGAAAGAATTGGAAGTGACTTTGCACAGAAGAACCAAATATTCTGTCAGAGAAGAACCAAAAAATCTGCTTACTTTATCTTCTTCTCCACGTGAAGACCAAATTCTGTCAGAGAAGAACCAAAAATGCAATGTACAAAGTGTAAAATATTGTACTAATTCATTATATATAAATGATTATGGTGTGTTTAGACCTCTTTCATTAATTACTACATATTTTCTACACACACAATGTTTGTCAGCTCGCTATATAATCAACTTGATAATGTTAAATCCATCATGCAATGCATTTCCTTCCAATTTTTTGTGATAAACTAATAGATAATTGACTAAATAAACATCCTGCAAAGTTTCAATAAAAATTTCCAAGTTTTTCTTACAATTTCCGTGGTTTCCATGTAATTTTTATCGATATCGATATTATCCCGATATTTCCATCGATATTTCCGTGTTTTCGGACTACCTATATTTCCGATATTACCGATATTTTCTTCCTTGATCCCAGCCATTCATGCTCCAACAAATCTGGAGCCTTCCAAATTTAATAATTAAAGGACATTTTGCCCTTGTCTTTGTTTGTTAATAACTCATTCGTTATAACTCCAATTTACGCCCACGTGTTCATATCAACACGTACTCTCCAGATATGCTAAGAAATCTGAAAAATTATGAAAATATCAAGTACGTCCACAAAGAATCTCGTTTAACACAATAGGGGCAATTTCATCCTTTTACTTATCCAATAAAATTTTATACGCTGTAAATATAAACATGTCAAAACTATGAATATGAATACTACATATGAGATATGTAATTTTAAATAGTGAAATCCGGGAACGAGATTTCACAACAGGGGCCTAGGATAGGCCTTAAAGGTGGTCGAGTTTGACACGCCTCGATCCTGGTGTTGAGGCATATCCGTATCAGTAGCTTCGAGTCCTCCTCTCAGTGTTGGACCCCTTTCTTTATAATCCCACTTTTGTATAATATTCCTTCCGCTTATAATCTTAATTAGTTGTATGCTCTGAATATGTTCATGCATTCTCATATTTTTAATATTTACGTTACATATTTTTATTTACATTTGTTTCTTTTCGACACAAATTGCAGGCATCTTGTACATGCTTTTAGCAGAAGCATGGTAGATTGGCTTTCGTCACCCTCGAATGTTGGCCAGCACGTGCCCATCCTGGTGATTTGGAGGATACTGGGATCGGAGCGTGTCAGGGTTGCTGCTCCAAGAGGTAAGGTTGGATAACCAAGGTCGAGCAAGTCGCTCGACATGCATCACTCTAAAAAGGCATGCCAATTCAACTAACCATTTGTCACTTTGCTACCGAAAACTCAGTTAATAGGTGAAGAGGTGTTAGTACGCCAGTCTACACAAGTGGCACATTAAATGCCAGATAAGGGGAACCCAAGGCTTGAGAGTTCATTGAGAGCCTATATATATCAAGAGGTGGGATCCTCTTGGTGTTTGTGGGCATCCTCCTCGGGCTCCTCACATTGTTGAGATTTTGTGACATCCTCCCGTAATCAATTAGGTTAAAGTTAATATTGGCGGTGCTGCTCATGGTTATCCTAGTTTAGCGAGTTTTGGTGTATTTTTCGAAACTCTGCTAGCTTTACTTTGGGTTGTTTTGCTAGCTTTTTACTATTTAGCTTCTGCTTTAGAAGCTGAACTCTCTGGTGTGGTTGAAGTGGTAACTCAAGCTTAGTCTCAAGGTTGGTCGTGTTTATGGATTGAATGTGACATGGATTGAATGTGACTCGTCATTGGCTGTTCATTTTCTTTCTTCTTCAAGTTCTTTGGTGCCATGTCGTCTTAGGGTTTGTTGGTTAGATGTCTAGCTATCTTAGCTAAAGTGTGTTCTCATTTTTCTCATAGTTTTTTAGAGCGCAATTAGGTTGATGATTCCTTAGCTAATTATGGCATTGATCATTTTGGCTATCATTGGTGGGATCATGTCCCTTCCCTTGCGTCTGCAGCTTATTCTAGGAAATTCTTTTAGGATTTCCTAGCTATCATTTTTCATGACTTTGTTGGCATTGTTTCTCTTGTGGGGTTTGGCTTTTTGTGTCCCGTCTTTGTGCTACCTTTTTCTTCTTTAATAGTTTAATAAACGTAGGGGGCTGATCCCCCTTGTATTAAAAAAAAAAATATTGATGTTCTAGACAGTGATTTGTAATATTTGCTCTCGGAGGAGATTAACTCTTAGTGTTTTGTTTCTTTTTACTAATTGCCTATTATACATGTTCCTCTCAGTACACATTAGACAACATATCATATTATTAGTTTTAGAGGAATGGCAAAGTAGGTAGAACATAGTCCCATCTTCTCTTATCTCTCTTTTCTGCTGGCTTTGTAAAGTCCAAACCAGACTCAGACGAAGGGCAGCCTCCAGTGTGCTGTACTCCAGCACGGTCGCCGACCTTCATTTGAATGTTTTGCCGAGGGAGAAGAGGGAGGGAGTAAACGGGGATGCAAATACAATGAAACAAAAAAGGCAGGAAAGCGGGAAATAAATACATAACTTATTATGTTTAAGCCAACCTCTTGTATTATCTCTAACTTTAACTTGAAAAGAACCACAAACGTCGATACCTAGATTGTATTACATATATAGGTTTTACATTGTCACTGCTCTTTTAAGATACTTTATTATCCTGCTTTCAGCAATATCAACCTCGTGCTTAAATAAGAAATCATTCAAATGAAAGGAACTAGGCAGTCTATACGAAAAATCGCCATGAGCTGGGTTCTCCTGCCTCCTTCTGAATTGAGCTTGATGAGTTCGATACCTATGATTACAAAGAATGTACTTGCCTCTCCACATTTCATACATTGATGTTGATACTGCCACGTCTCCAGCAACTACATTACTTTGGCTCCAAGGAAGTATATCTTCACTATTTGATGCAACATCCTTACCCTTATTCTCGTCCTCATACACAAGTTCGATTCCAAACTCCTTTGTCCACAAACCACACTTCACTGAAACGCGGATTTCTTCCCCACCCTCCAGTTCATTGTCTCTGAAAGTCCAACGGCTTAGCCACAACATGTCTTCGTTCTCTTTGGGAATGCCCATTGTGACGGGGGAATAGGTCCACATACGATCCTTGGTCTCATTACTCACTTTAAGAAACTGTTCACTGGCAACCTGTACACCACCCCTATGATCCGGTTGTCGTGCGTATAAAACACATGCGTTTAGGCCTCGGATCTTGAGATTAACACCTGAAGGTATAATGACTGACAACACGGAATTACCCATGCTCCTGTAGCTGAACCAATTTGGAATCTCGCTCCCACAAATGTGAATGCTAAATATGCCGCATTCCTTTAATCCCTGTTTCATAGAGAGAATTTATTCAAACAATTACAAGCTAGCAGTTGATTTTTAAGCTGTTCAATCGTTAAACTCCAGTGTCATATTGAATTTTGATTTTTTTTTTAAATCAATATATGTACGAATATACTATAAATAATGTATAGAAAGGGAAAATGAACCTGGAGGGGACACTTCTTGGTTGTATTTGTCAAGTAGTTGATCATTTCGGCCTCAGATCTTTCGGTGGATTCCAAGTTGAACAAGCCCATGTTTCTTATCAGATCTATGTCAACACTGCTCAACAGTTTTATCTCGAACAATCCTTGAGCTTCAACTAATTTCTTACAATACCAAAAACTTTTACACAATGACCTGAAAATGTTTGGTAAATTTGTTATTCTTTTCAATGATGTACAATGATTCGCTTCCAATCTTGTTAAACTTAAGGGGAGCTCTGGAAGTGTTTGAAGCTTTGTGCAACCTTCTAGCAGCAGAGTTTGGAGCATAATAAGATCCTTCATGTTTTGTGGTAGGTTCAGAATTGGGTTTGCAGATAGATCCAAATGCTTCAACGCCGATAAGAAACCAAGATCACTAGGAATTTCTGATAAATTGCAGTTGGCAAGACTTAAGCTTCCTAAAGAATGTGGTAAACTTTTAAATGAGAAACCGGTCAATTCAAGATTTTTCCTTGGTAATATCCACGACACGATAGATTGCCATAATTTAGCTGATAACAGGTTGAATTTCTTTGTAGCAATAGATGAGGAGTGTTCCTCAGTTGTTGCTTTCGTGTTGGAATGGAGACCAAGCTTTGAGCAACCGGAAAGAATGAGGTCCTGAAGAGATCCCAACCTACTAACACTTGCTGGAATCTTCATGAGATTTTTGCAGTCCCTTAGATTCAATAAAACAAGTTTCTCTAAGTCTCCAACTGACTCATCGAGCTCGACCAAATTTATGCAATCTTTAAGAATTAGTCTCTCAAGGTTAGGGAGTCCCGACATGTCAGGGGTTGTTTTAAGGCCGTGCGAATGACTGAGATTGAGAATTTTCATCCATCCAAGAAACTATAAAAGAGAGATGCAAATTAAGGTTCATGAGTATAGTATTTTCCATTAGTACGTGTACGGGTAATGCACGGAGACTAAATTTGTAGACAAAATTTTGTAAACTAAATGACATGAAGTGGATTGGATTATTACTTAAACGTTGATAAACGTGTTCATTCCTATTTATGACACATCATTTAGTTTGCCTAACATTACCCGTATGTGTACAATCTGTGTGGGTGTGTGCGTGTGTTTTTGTGTCTGTGTGGCTCAGAGAGAGAGAGAGAGAGAGAGAGAGAGAGAGTATTGTACCCTGGTTCCCTTCCAAGCAAGTTCCAGGCTGCTATTCCGCAAGTCAAGAACAACTAGATATTCCAAGAAAAAATTGGCTGGTATTGATTTTAAAGGAAATCCTCGCCAAGACAACCATGTCAAATTTTTTGGAAAATCTTCAAAGTCTCCATTGATTTGGACATTATTGAGCAGGAGAAGCTGAAGATTATTCATCCCTGTAAATGCCTCTGTTTTGAAGTCCATCTCATTTGATGTAGAACGTTGAGCTAAATTTGTTGAGGAAAAGCTCAATGCAATTGATTTCCAAGAAAAGTAATCAATCCGACGACGTCTTGAAGCATTTCCTTCATAATCCTCAACATGGCATCGTTTTCTGTTACTTTTACCAAATAATGTCTTATAAGACTCATCTTCCATCAACACGGGCAGGTCGAGCATGAGGCCCTAAACCTTTTCTGTACCCTGCAAACAAATCAGACCATTCCATTAGTAGCATGGCACACAACACAATTGCAAATGTACCTAAAACTGAACTTTTTTTTTTTCTTACAGTTCTTTTTCTCAAAATGTTAAAGGCATCTTTATGCCACACTCTACTACGTTTTCCGGGATCTTGAGGTGATTCTTCCCGAATAATTCCCCTTCCCATGTCTCTAAGCAAGTGATGCATGCCCAACCTGTTGTCTTCATTGTCGATTTTTACGAGACATCTGTCTAGCAGATTTTGAATTCCAATCCTCGTGTAAAAATCAAGGCTGTCCAGTACTGTAATTGCAAAATTCTTCTCCTTTCCAATGATGAAACAGGCTATGTGGAGGAATAAATTTTTGTCATGATCATCTTGTAGAGAATCATAGCTTATTTGAAGAACTTTTTGAACTTTGCCATTTGGAATTTCGTATAACTTTTGTAATGCACTTTGCCATACATCTACTTCTTTCCCAGACAAGGAAGACCCGAGAACTTGAAGAGCTAACGGAAGCCCTCCACAATGTTTTACAACAGATCTCGAAAGTTCTATGTAACCTTCAATTGGATGGGATTGTCCGACGGTATGCCAACTGAAAAGCTCAAGTGATTCATACTCATTCAATTCCTCAACCTTGAACATTGCATGATCTTCATGTGCCCTTAACAAATTTTCGTGTCTCGTTGTTATGATGATTTTACTTCCTGGATAAAACCATTCCCTGATTCCAAGAATTGCGTTAAATTGATCCAAATTGTTCACATCGTCAAGAACAATAAGAACTCTTTTGTAACATACAGCATGTTTGATCTTGATTATTCCTTCATTTGTGCTGTATATTTTATTTGCTTTCCCCTTTTGGATATCCGAAAGAAGTTTCCTTTGCAAGCGAACGAAACCATTGGGTTGTTCTGAAGTTTCTCTAATATCTGCAAGAAAACTGCTACTTTCAAATCTTGCATGGTTGAGGTTATAAGCAGCTTTGGCAATGGTGGTCTTGCCAATTCCACCCATCCCATATATCACAGCTACACCAACATCATTTGATCCGTCTTCTAACCACATGTTTATGCCTCGCACACGATCGTCTATACCAACAGCATATGGGGCAACGTTCAATGCTTTGGGGTCTAATTTATTTCCAATCTCTTTAACAATATCTTGGATAAACTGCGATTCGTACCTATGAATTATTGATCACATCAAAGTACAAAAAGAACAATAAGATCATTGTTGCAATAATTTGATGAAATATTATCAGTATGAGAACCTCCTGCTAGTACAAATTGAGTGTGCTGATCATTATGTCATAATTATAAGACTTTAAAACATGTCAATTTAAATTCAAGAAAAATCTTATACTTTCGGAAAGTAATTACCTATCTTCCAAAACCATCCCTGCCAGATCCGCAACATCTCTAAGTGCTCTTCTCCACTCCTCCACCTTATCCATATCCTCCTTGAAACGCTCTTCGTGTCTGCAAAATGCTTCTCCGAAGCTCCCAGTCTGTTTCCTGACATGGGATGGATCCACATCATAGAAAACCGGCATAACAAAATGTCCATCATCACTTCTTCTTCGTTCCATGATCTTTGCGAGTTCATCCAAGCACCACCTAGAGGTTGCATAGTTCTCGGAGAAGACGATTATTGATACTTTTGACTCGTTTATTGCTCTGTGCAACTCTGCTGCAATATTCTCTCCTCTCTCAATTTCATCATCATCTCTAAAGGTGTGGATTCCTGCCAGCTCCAAAGCTCGGTAGAGGTGATCGGAAAATCCCTTGCGGGTATCTTCACCTCTGAAACTCAAGAATGCATGATAGCTACACCGGTAAAAGCATGAAGAACCATCATGCAGCCGCATAAGGGTTATAGCAGCAGCCATTGACCTAGCAATGAATGATGAAGAGCTTACATTTTGCAGTTTTCTAGCTAATATTTCACAATGAAATGTCCCAACAGAATAAAATAAGAAATTGATAGGTAAGGAGGTAGGAAATTTCTGTCATCCTATGTGTTTGAACTTTCAACCAAATAAATAAAAACAAAATTTTAAAAATTAGCACAAACTTTGCTGTCTCGTCTGAAGCCAATTTATCATTGACTTTGACTTTCTTTTTTCTTTTGGCAACATGTATTTTGTTGTTTTTCAATTGCAAAGGCATCAATTGTTTTCCAAAGACTGAAAGTCCTACAATTTAAATTACATGTTGTTCATTTCACAAGGTTGGCCGTATACATTTAAGGTTTCCTCATGTCCACTGCATTTGTCCTTTTTTGTGTGGCTTAAACGCAAACGCTAATATATTTACGACTAAGGTGTGAAGAATAAATTGGTAGAACTCACTATTCATGACATTCAAATTTATGACATCTCACTTACAAATGAAGAAGAATACCATCATATCTTAATACTAAGTAGAAACCCTACAATCTTTAAGAGGCTAAAAAAACTCTAGTAAGTAGCTAGATAGGTACCTCGAGGAATATATAAAATCCATACCTGATGAACTAAAACCTTGTTTGTTAACTCAAACCTGATAACCCGTCAATCTCGTGTTAGGTTCATGTCATGTCAAAACCTACCGCCCCTAGTTTATTACATATCTAGATCCCGTCATATATGGACATAGGACTAGTTTGGTAAACATGATTGAGTTGGAATGGAGAAGTCTCAAATTTCAATGTATATTGAACGTGAAAATGAATGAATTTTCATTTGGAGGGATTAGGATAGGATTAGCTATTAAGGAAATTCATCCCTTCTAATCCCACCACTTTTAAAAACGACTGGAACGGATACGTTTATTTCATCGAGTAATCCATCTTTTATTCTCCTAGGCGGTTATAATTTTATAGTTTCTCCCTTTAACATACCTTTAGTTTAGCGGGTTATCCATTCTTCCAATCAAGAGTACCAAACGAGCCCATGAATTATTACACAGATGTATTACCAAATACTAAGATACACTATATATATGAGGAAATCGGCCAATATTTCAAAACTCGACAGATGTGTATATGGGAAACAGTTGTGTGTAGAAGTTCCGACATGTAACAAATAACAGGACCAAATATAAAGTTCCTACATCAATGATGTCTTATTGGAGCTAGGCACTCATGTCATATGCTAAAACCATCATCTTTGCACTCTTGTACTCAAAAGAAGCTTGTTGTGTCGAAAGTGCACAAGCTAGTAGCTAAACATGAAGGTAAAGAGCTACTATAGCTAACCTATAAGTTTGCAAACGATAAATTACTCGTATGTTCTGTAATATCTGCACTTTGCAGAAATGACAATTTAAAACAAAATATGAGAGAGAGAGAGAGAGAGAGTAGCTAGTTACCTGGTTATTGCCGCTGCGTAGAAGGCATTCTTGTATGGAAAGTCAACAATTTGATATCATTATATGATCTCCATGACATGTTGAATATCAAAGATGCTGCCAACTCACAAGAATTCCATTGAACTTGATATCAGAGAATGTATATAATTTGAATCCCTTATCAACATATGCTGTTGTACTGGAAAAAGGTAAGATTATCCGGCTAGCCTGCAAACTGGCCTTGGTAATCGAATAAGCTTCTGGGAAGGAAGATTAATTGTTGACGAAAAGCCAATAAAAAAAATAATATAGTCCAAAACAGACCGATGTCATTAACTTGTTAATATAAATTTCTCTCTACATTTTATTTCATCTCAATCGTAGTAGATTCAAGGCACGACAATTAGAAGACAGATTATAGAGAATGAAACCTAATTACATATCAATGCCTACGTAATGTAAATTACATAAGCAACACCTAAATTGGATAGCTTAATTAGTCAATGCTTTTCTAAAATACTGCAGTTGGTACTCAGCAATGTCAACCTCGTGCTTGAATAAGAAACCATTCAAATAAAAGGAGTCCCCTGGCTTGTATGAAAAATCACCAAAAGCTGGGTTCTCTTGTCTCCTTCTGAATTGAGCTTGATGGGCTCTTAACCTATGATTACAAAGAAAGTATTTGCCTCTCCACATTTCGTACATTGAATCCGACACTGTCACGTCTCCAGCAACAACGTTACTTTGGCTCCAAGGAAGTGTTGTATCTTCTTCATTATTTGATCGAACACCCTCACCCTTATCTTCGTCCTCGTACGCAAGTTCGATTCCAAACTCTTTTATCCACAAACCGCACTTCACAGAAACCCGTATTTCGTCCCCACTCTCCAGTTCATCACTTCCAAACACCCAATGACTTAGCCATAGCATGTCTTCGTTCTCTTTTGGAAGACCCATTGCGACAGGGGAATAGGTCCACATACGACCCTTGGTCTCATTACTCACTTTGAGAAAGTGTTCACTGGCAACATGTACACCACCCTTACGATCAGGGAGTCGTGTGTATACAACGCATGCATTTAAGCCTCGGACCTTGATATTAAGATGTGAAGGTACGATAATCGACAACAACGAGTTACCCATGCTCCTGTAGCTGAACCAATCTGGAATTTTGCTCCCATGAATGAAAATGCTAAATATGCCGCATTCTTTCAGTACCTGTTTCACGGAGATGACAACTTCAAATAACTACAAGCTAGCAGTTAGATATTCAAACTTGGATAAAATCGCTCAATCATTACACCCCAGAGTCAGATTCGAATTTTGTTTTTCTTACGTGATCGATATATCTACATATATATTCAAAATAACGCATTTATCTAAGGATGATAATCTCTCCTATCATAATCATTTGAACAACTAAGCCTCTGAGCCATAGAAATTATAACCATAGTCCATAACAACAATATATGACAGAAAGAGAGAGACGGAGAGAGACACAGAGAGAGAGAGAGAACCTGAAGGCAACACTTCTTGGTTGTATATGTCAGGTAGTTGATCATTTCGACCTCGGTGCTTTCAGTGGATTCCAAGTTAAACAGGCCCACATCTTTGATCATTTCTATGTCAACGTTTCTCAACGGTTTTATTTCGAACAAGCTTTGAATTTCATCTAACTTCTCACATTCCTCAAAATTTTTACTCAATGATTCGAAAGCGTTTGGTAAATTTGTTATTCTTTTCAATGATGTACACCGACCTGCTTCCAATGTCTTTAATTTTGGTGGAAGCTCCGGAAGCATTTGGAGCTTTGTGCAACCCTCTACCAGCAGTTCTTGGAGCATGTGAAGACCGTTCATGTTTTCCGGTAGGTTTGGAATTGGGTTTGCAGATAGATCCAAATGCTTCAACGCCGATAGGACACCAAGATCACTAGAAATCTCTGATAGATTGCAGTTGGCAAGACTTAATCTTCCTAAAGAATGTGGTATACTTTTGAATGAGAAACTGGTCAATGCAAGATTTTTTCTTGGTAATACCCACGACGTTAATGATTGCCATAAGTTAGCTGATAACAGATTGAATTTCTTCATAACACTAGCTCCTGAGTAGACCTGCTCCGTTGCATTACCGAGCTTTGAGCAACCAGAAAGAATGAGAACTTGAAGAGATCCTGACCTACTCAAACTTGGAATCTTACTGAGATTTTTGCAGTCTCTTAGATTCAAAACAAGAAGTTTCTCCAAGTCTCCTATAGACTCATCAACCTCAACCAAACTTATACAATCTTTAAGAATTAATCTCTCAAGGTTAGGAAGTCCCGACATGTCAGGGGTTGTCAAAAGGCTGTGTGAATGACTGAGATTAAGAACTTTCATTCTGCCAAGAAACTGTAAAGGAGAGATGCAATTAGTTTCCATGAATATAATTGATTTCATTAATTTGTGTGTGTGTTAATTTGTGTGTGTGTGTGTGTGTGTGAGAGAGAGAGAGAGAGAGAGAGAGTAGTAGTATAGTACCCTGGTTCCCTTCCAAACATGTTGCAGGCTGCTATTCCGCAAGTCAAGAACAACTAGATTTTCCAAACAAAAATTGGCTGGTATCGATTTTAAAGGAAACCCTCTCCAAGACAACCATGTCAAATATTTTGGAAAATCTTCAAAGCCTCCACAGATGCTTACATTATTGAGCAGGAGCAGTTCAAGATTGTTCATCATTGTAAATGCGTCAGTTCTGAACTTCAAATCATTTGATGCGGGAGTTGAGTTTGTTGAAGAAAAGTTACTTGCAATTGATTTCCAAGAAAAGAAATCAAGCCGACGACGTCTTGCAAAATTTCCTTCATAATCTTCAACATTGCATCGTTTTTTGTTACTTTTACCAAATAATGGCTTCAAAGACTCATCTTCCATCAACACAGGCAGGTTGAGCATGAGGCCCTTAACAGTTGCCGTACCCTGCAAACAAATCGCAACATTCTATAAGTAACCAGACACGCAACATAACTCTTAATACACATACAAGCGAACGTCATGTTTTTCTTACCGTTCTTTTTCTCAAAATATTAAAGGAATCTTTATGCCACACTATCCTACGCTTTCCGGGATCTTGAGGTGATTCTTCACGAATAATTCCCCTTCCCATGTCTCTAAGTAGGTGATGCATGGCCAGCCTGTTGTCTTCATTATTGATTTTTACTAGACATCTGTCCACCAGATTTTGAATTCCAATCCTCGTGTAAAAATCAAGGTTGTCCAGTACTGTAATTGCAAAATCCTTCTCCTTTCCAATGAAGAAACCGGCTACATAGAGGAATACATTTTTGTCATTATCATCTTGTAGAGAATCATAGCTTACTCGAAGAACTTTGTGAACTTTGTCATCAGGAATTTCGCATAACTTCTGTAAAGCACTTTTCCATACATCTACTGCTTTCCCAGATAGAGAGGATCCCAAAACTTGAAGAGCTAATGGTAGCCCTTCACAGTGTTGCACTGCTGGTCTTGAAAGTTCCATGTAACCTTCAATAGGATGGGCTTGTCCAAATGCATGCCAACTGAAAAGCTCAAGCGATTCATCCTCATTCAATTCTTCAACCTCGAACATTGCATAATCTTCATGTGCCTTCAACAAATGCTCGTGCCTGGTTGTTACGATTATTTTACTTCCTGGATAAAACCATTCCCGCATTCCAAGAATTGCGTTAAATTGATCCAAGTCATTCACATCGTCAAGAACAATAAGAACTCTCTTGTTACAGACAGCATGTTTGATCTTCATTATCCCTTCATTTATGTCGTATATTTTATCTGCTTTCCCTTTTTGGATGTCCGAAAGAAGTTTCCTTTGCAAGCGAACGAGACCATATGGCTGTTCTGAATTTGCTCTAATATCTGCAAGAAAGCTGCTACCTTGGAATCTTGCATAATTGAGGTTATAGGCAGCTCTGGCAATGGTGGTCTTGCCAATTCCACCCATTCCACATATCACAGCTATACCAACATCATTTGATCCGTCTTGTAACCACATGTTTATGCCTCGTACACGATCGTCTATGCCAACAGCATACGGTGCAACGTTCAATGCTTTGGGATCCAATTTACTTCCGATCTCTTTAACAATATCTTGGATAAACTGCGACTCGTACCTATAAATTATAAATCAGATCAGAGTATAGAGAGCACAATTAGATCCTTTTTATTAATTTTTCCTGATGGATCAGAGTGAATCAATTTGATGATGTATCATCCGTTGGAAAGAATATATATGGTAAACTCCTGCTAATGCAAATTGAATATAGGGTATTAAACAAATGAATCTTTTTAAACATCCATGTCAAAATTAATCAAAAGCTAAAACATTCAAATTGAAGTTTTTCAGGAAAAAAACTTAATTACCTATTTTCCAAAACCATCCCTGCCAGATCTGCAACATCTTTAAGTGCTCTTCTCCACCCCTCCACCTTGTCCATCTCCTCCTTGAAGCGCTCTTCATGTCTACAAAATGATTCTTCGAAACTCGCAGTCTGCTTCCTCACATGGGACGGATCCACATCATAGAAAACCGGCAAAACAAAGTGTCCATCATCACTTCTTCTACGTTCCATGATCTTAACAAGTTCGTCCAAGCACCACCGCGATGAAGCATAGTCCTTGGAGAAGACAATTATCGATACTTTTGACTCATTTATAGCATTATGTAACTCTGCTGCTATATCTTCTCCTCTCTTGATTTCATCATCGTCTCTAAAGGTGTGGATTCCTGCCAGCTCCAAAGCCCGGTAGAGGTGATCAGTAAAGCTCTTACGCGTATCTGCCCCTCTGAAACTCAAGAACGCATGATAAGTACATCGGTAAGAGCGTGAAGAAGTGTCGTGCAGCTGCATGGAGCTTGAAGCACCAGCCATTGATACTATTTGCAAATGAAGAGATGAAGACCTCTACATTATTTTGCAGAGTTTCTAAGAGAGAAGATATTATGTGCAACGGAGATGTCCCAACAGTAAAAAGTAAGAAGGATGCGGATGGATGGACTATAATGACCAGAGTGGTGGTAAAGTCCATTGCCCCACCAGCTACCAAACACTTTTATGATTCCAATTTCCACACTTAGATGTGATACACATTGAAGAGGAATTTGAAAGTCCACAAAAATACACACGTTAAGGAATGGAGTAAATTGTACAAATGGTCCCTCAATTTTAATCAAATTGGAACAATAGTCCCTCAACTAAAAATCCATTACCATTGGTCCCTCAACTTATCAAAATGTGTAGCTATAGTCCTTTTCATCAATTTTGTCAAAATTTTGTCAAAATAAGCTATGTTGGAATGACCATTTATATAATTAGGGTCCCTTAACTCATCAAAGTGTATAATTATGGTTCTTTTCGTCAACTATGTCAAAAAATTTGTCAAAACGAGTTATATTGGAAGGATCATTGCTACAATTGGGTTAAAGTTAAATGACCATTTCTCCACTTGAATTAAAGTTCAGGGACCAATGGTAATGAATTTTTAGTTGAGGGACCATAGATGCACGTTTTGATAAGTTGAGGGACCAAAGGTAATGGATTTTTAGTTGAATGACCATTGCTCCAATTTGATTAAAGTTGAGGGACCATTTGTACAATTTACTCTAAGGAATGCAAAGAGAAAACAGTCTAATACAGTGAGGGTGTATTAGTAAAATGAAAATCCGATTTCCAGTCTCACAGACTTTTTTCCGACATGTTACTGTTTCCCTAGCCTTTTAGCGGTACAAGCCTACAGGTCTAATTTTCCTTCATCCTTTTTTGACTGTTTAATTTCCCTGTTTTTTTTTTTTTTTTAAACTGTTGTTTTAGAGTTTGTTTTGATTATATTTAGTTTTAATGCTAATGAATTGTTTTTAATTTTCCAAAAATATTTTTATTATTGTGTAGTGGTCTTCTAATTGTGATAAAAGTAGGGGTAGCAAAATTTTGCGACGTACCGACCGAACTGATCGGTCGATTCATATTGATATGGTAGAGTATTGGCATACTTTCACAATCGGTTGGCATTATGCCAAACCGACTATTAATGGTATGACTTTAATGTTGGGTTTTGTATACTAGCGAGAGGTATACACTACCGACCAGTATATATATTTAGATACTTTTTGTATTTTTTGCATGTTTTTCTACTTTTGCACTACTTCTCGCAGCATTGCTCTCTCAGTTTTTATCTTCTTTTCAACGAACCAACACTTCTCTTGCCACCGCGCTAGCTGACGGCCCTGCCATACAAATTGGTGTTGGCTTATTAAGTTATGATTTGATTTTCATTCTAATTTTTAGGATTAAGTACCTAAAGACCCTCAATCTTTTAGTGTCATTCCAAATTAGTCTCAACATTTTAAAACATTCTAAACAAGTACTCAACCTATTAAAAATGTTACATCCATTAAGCTCCGGTTAATTTTTTTAAACGTAGATTATATTCAAAATCCACCAAATGAGTATTTCAGGGACAATATTACCATTAGTTGCTTCAAAATATAAATTTCAAACATAGATTATCTAAATTTCAAACATAATATGGAACTCAATGATCAAACACGTATTGAATTGAATCGAAAATGGACCCAAAATGAAATACATCAGGAGGGCAATCTCTTAGCAAAGAAGAGGGTTAAGAATTCAAATAAGATTTCAATAAATTTATGTTTCATGTGATTTCCTCATTCGTTGATTCTCGGCTCGTAAAGCTTCTGGTTCTTCTTTGTGGGCAATGAACATAGTGTTGGCCGCGTCATGGTAGTTCATACCATTTCAACAACCTTCATGACCTTATCGATGTTGGTGGCTTGAGTTGTAGGGTGGAGTTGGTGGTTTTGCGTTGGGTTCGAAGGTGATGGCATGATGAGGGTGGTGGTAACCGTTAGTTGGTCAAGGCTATTCTTCCATGATTTTTTTTTTAATTTGGAGGCAAAGTAAGCCTAGTTATTTAACAGATTTTTAACTGGGGCTTAACAGATGTGACATTTTTTTATAGGTTGGATACTTGTTTGGAATGTTTAAAAATGTTGAGACCAATTTGGAATAACACTAAAAGGTTGAGGGGTTTTAGATACTTTATCCTAATTTTCAATAATCACATTATTTAGTTTACAAATTCTTTTTAGCATTACTTTTTTTCTTTGTAGTTTGTTCTTCTGCACAAGCGGTGTGTGGTCTTGGACTGATGTTTTTGTAGGTTTTTTTAATAGTAATGTTATTACAGGTCACTGCTTGTGCTATTTACCAACTAAACCAGCCAATAATATTGGACGAACCGATTTTTTGGCAAATGTAAAAAGACGGTTAGCTAGCTGTAACTGATTTTTCAGTCATTATGCATATGTGGCTAGTTAATGGCACAATAAATTTAACACGGTTTGCCAACCGAACCCAACCCCACCGTAAAGGTGATTGTGCCTAGGATTCTTTTGGTAGAGGGATTGAGTGTTTTGCAAAGACTAGAAGGCAGGAACAATCCATTCGAAACGTGACCCAATATATAGGGAATCAAACTTCATATACCATGTGGGAGAAAAGTTGAACCCTCTTGGTCAATGCAAATTCGCTAATGTCGTTGTTGTACTGTTATGTCAAAAACTGCCACCCCTAGTTTATGGTGTGTCTACGTACACATAGATATTACTAAAGGAGACTTTGGATGCGATCATTAGTTATGAATATTCTTTGATTGAAACCTTGTTGGTTTTTAATTTTTGATCGAGGTCCTTGAAATTAATGTGATAATTTATTTCTATGTACATTACTATATTTTTTAAATTAAAAATTAGAAATTTTAGTTGTTTATATAAATGAGATTTTAAATAAAAAAACCATAATTTGTGGGATTAAAAATATTAAAATATAAATATACTATTGTGTGTGTGTGTGTATATAAACATGGATACATTCATCAAAATTAACCAAAAAATTTAATGTATCAAAACATGGATACATTCTTCAAAATCACAAAAAAAAAAGAAAGATATTTAGGCTTAATAACATCAGTAAATTTCTTCAATTAAACTTGACATGGATACATTTTAAAATCAAAGAAAAAAGAATGTACCCATATAAGTTTAAAAATGGATTAGAAAAAAATTGAATAGATTTTATATAAAAAAAAGGTACTTTTTACATATAACAAATTGGTATATTTAAGAATGAGTACATTTTAAGATTAAAAAGTTTTACATGAATGGGTACATATAATTAGCATGGGTACATTTAGCAAAATAAAAAGTACAAATACAAAAAAATATATGGGTACAAATACAAAAAAACTTTAAAAAATATGGGCACAAAAAGAAATTAATATATAGGTACAAATTAAAACTGAAAAGAATTTGGTACAAGTTAAAAAAAATTACAAATTAAAAATGGGTACAAATTAAAACTAAATATATGATAAAAATTTTAATCATAAATATAAATATACTAATTGTAACATTTTTAACATTAAATGAATATATTTAGAAATAAAAAAAATATTTTATTATTGAAATAATTAATGATGTTATTAATACCCAATGATCTTGATCAAAAATTGAAAAAAAATAAGATTTTAATCAATGGAGTAGTAAAATGAATGATGAGAACCTAATTTCTCCTATTACTAAATAATAAAGATAAAATCAGTGTTTTAAAAAATTAGTTTTAAGACTTGTTTAGATGGTTTTTAGGGTGGAACTATAAAGAAGACGCATTTGAGCAGCGGGAGTGGGCTATAGACTAGCCTAAACGCCTAGGCTATCGCCTCAGGCACTTAGGTGAGCTGGGCATTTGATTTTTTTTTTTTTTAACCCAAATCCAAAACAACGTCGTTTTGGGCAGATTTATTTATTTATTTTAAATTCATGCTAATTTTATGTTTCTAACTTAGTTTCTATTAGTTTATTATGAAGAGAACTATTATTGGTATTACAAAAATCTCATTTTGCACTCATCACAAGTGTATTTTCGTTTTTAACTATAGAAAGTTTGAAGTGCACATTTTTTATTTTAGCCTATAACCCGTCATATCATATTTATTTGAATAAAACCCAATAATTAAAATCCAACTAAGCAACTTACCAAATTAAGTGTGTGTCAGTTTTGTAAGAATAAACTCTAACAATTCATCAATCTAAAGAACATGGATACAACCAATTAAATCACAACTCCACTAAACCAATAGATGAACAAAAACACGAGAAAAGCTCGAGAACTTACCTGCAGAATTGGAACCAGATGAAGAAGCCATTGCGACTTCACAGCTTAGTGCCTTCTCCTCTTTTACAAATCTCAATGGTTCTTCCAGACAATAGGACTTGGAACTCTATATAACCGTATATTGCAAGAGCAGTGGCATAAGCTTTTATAGCACTCCTATTGTCATTCCCTATCAGAATAGACTTAGGATTCAAACATCACAATTGATACAACATATCAATCCCAAACATGTTCTATTACCGAGTTCTAATCCCACAAGGATTATTCAGAATCTCACAAAACTTATTCCACAAGGAAACCAAATAACTTAAGGCTTTTGACCAAGACTTTTCCATATCAATCTTAAACACAAGAACTGATACCTTCCATAACTCATACTCATAAACTTACATTCTCCCACTTGAGTATGAACATGCAAAACCAGTCTTTTAAGATTTATAGAAATGATCACCAAGTCCAAAATCAACAAGCTCACAATCACACACCAAAATACATTTCAAAATATGGAATTCAAGAATCTAATCTGTACAACACAGAATCGATCCAACAATCACAGCATATCTGATCTATACATTCATGTGAAACAATTTTAGAGTAATACCAAAACATTATTCCCACTGATATTAGCCAACTTCATAACAGAATACTAATTATCAGAACACATTTATCAAACTCAATAGTATAATAACAGTTTATAAAGAATGCTCCAGCAAAATCCAAAATGATCTTCTTAGCAATCTCAACTATTATTAGATAAACTTGTCTTCTGGAACAATTAATCACATAATTGGAAAAATTGAACACCAAAATAAACTACCAACTAGATAAGCATAACTAAGCCAACTAGACTACTTTAGTTCTGGGAATCTTCAAGCTCATCGTTGCCATGTTCTAACTGAACAAAAGCAACTATCTTCAAGCCCTTAAATAGTACACTCCCACTTATCTAGGCCATACTTAACACAACCAAGTTAAGTACAAGTTAATAGCAACTATATTAACTAAAAATCATTCCAATACAATGAATGACTAATCAGAATCCATATGGAAACCAAATTTGTTTCCTTTTGAATGCTAACATCATAGGATCCTTCTCATTACTTAAACAAATTAAGTAACACAAATAATTCAACCAATTGCTTCAATAAAACCATAAACTGGTTTTTAAGCATCCAAATGAATTATTATGGTCGGCCTAAATACTCTTAGCCTTATGCTTACATTCGAACATATGATTCTCCCACTTAAGCATAAGTAGAATGTACTGCACAACCGATAAAGAAACCGGAGATATGAACCAATTGGTTCCCGATTCCTCCCCAATTGCATAATCTCAGTTTAGTCATAAATACCTAAACCATTATGCAAACAGTCTATGTATCAAAAGATAGTCACAATCCATTTGGAAAAACTTATCTCACATAAACCCAAAATCACCAGTTTCAATAATGATCAAAATCAGAATAGCAAACACAATATTTTTGTATTCAATTTGATCCTAACTAGTTCAATATCCATCGAGCAAAATCAACCAAATTTGATAATGCCTAGATATATATCACAACAATATGTCTTGATTAAAACGAGATAATCAAGACCACTATTTCTTCCTCCCTATTTGTGATTTCAACCAAAACATAACAGCGGAAACATGCATCATAAATGAAATCACAAATATACATATACAATAAGCATGCATCTTAAACTCCATGATTTTCACAATACAATAAGCACAGGCTTCCTTATGAATTCATAAGTTAAATCAATATGCATTCGGCAATGTCAATTTGTGTTGTACAAAAATATAGACAACGTCTCACATAAGCTAATTTGTTTATCATCCTTGTATATGGATGACACAAGCTAATTCTCAAAATTCATAGCTTGACCTGAATGCATCATTGGATCCATATTCGTCAACCCGATTGCAATTCCTCGGCTCCAAATAAATGAAACAAATTATCCATCAATGCTCGAGACCCAACCATGTGGATTGCCATCACTCCAAATTCCCATGGACCTCGTACCATTGCAGATTATCGAAGTGAATTGCCATTATTATAGACACGCCGATCCAAAATCATCACCAAAGTTATCAGCCAGAATCTCGTTGGCACCAATTCCCGGAAAAAGACAATTCTCATCAGATTTCAATAAAACAAGAGAAATAATAGAACAATGAACGAGTTAACGTCAATATGAAGGGCCATAATGATAATATAATCTCAATATGCAGGTAACATGATCTTTGTTCAATGGTTCCGCAGAATTGATTAATGAAATCAAAACTATGAACCCTTTTAAAGATCCCTGATTTCCATCTTTTTCACCACTAAAATTTTAGCTCATTGAATCAATTTAGTTATATACATATCCTTGAATTTAAGGATATACATAGAGTAAACAATTGCAATGATATCCACAAACAACATTAATTGTTCTAACTGCAATACTATTTGTCATACTTATGCAGAATTGGTTAGCACCGATTGTACAACATAAAACAATAAGACAAAACTTATTTGGTTGATTTCTCATTAGTTATACCAGTGGAAGCAATTTGTAACGATCTATGCAACCATTCAACTCAAAACTGCATCGGCATCCAAGGTAATCAGAAAAAAACATAACAATTTCAAGTTTTCCTTTTAGCATGACAGTATGCAAAACAAATTTAAAAATTGAAACCTCAGGTGTGAATTAGATCATAATTCATACCCTTTGATGAATCGTATGAATCATGGCATCAATATTGACTCAAAATTAAGATTTGAATGAGTGATGAAAACCCAGACTTCGAAGAACACCATCGAAAGCGTAAAACCCAGATTTTGCAATCGGTGAATATATATTTTTTTAAAGTATTATACAAAAAAAAAAAAAACGACATCGTTTTGAGTTCATATATTTCTTAAGAGTCCTAAGGCTTAGTTCGAAAACCCAGACAGTGCAACTCGTTCCCAGATTCAATGATTTTCATGAAGAATTGAACTTAATGGTTAGAATTCTAGGCTCTGATACCACATGTAAGAATAAACTCTAACAGTTCATCAATCTAAAGAACATGGATACAACCAATTAAATCACAACTCCACTAAACCAATAGATGAACAAAAACACGAGAAAAGCTCGAGAACTTACCTGCAGAATTGGAACCAGATGAAGAAGCCATTGCGACTTCACAGCTTAGTGCCTTCTCCTCTTTTACAAATCTCAATGGTTCTTCCAGACAATAGGACTTGGAACTCTATATAACCGTATATTGCAAGAACAGTGGCATAAGCTTTTATAGCACTCCTATTGTCATTCCCTATCAGAATAGACTTAGGATTCAAACATCACAATTGATACAACATATCAATCCCAAACATGTTCTATTACCGAGTTCTAATCCCACAAGGATTATTCAGAATCTCACAAAACTTATTCCACAAGGAAACCAAATAACTTAAGGCTTTTGACCAAGACTTTTCCATATCAATCTTAAACACAAGAACTGATACCTTCCATAACTCATACTCATAAACTTACAAGTTTTATATTTTTTGGATTCCTAAATATACCCTCATCTAAGCCAGTATGGAAAGGTATTGTAATTACGTTTTAATTGATCACGTGCATTGAATTTGGCAAGGTATTGTAGCCATAAAATCTGGTTCTAGATATAGGAATTGATTTGGAAATATTTTAAATTTCAACAATATATTTCAATTTGAATATACCTAATTTAGTGTTTAATTTCAACAATATCTATTGTTTAATCTTATAAAAGTAATTTACCTACTGTATAATTATATGAAGAGTAAATTGTAGCTATGGTCCCTGAACTTTACTCAAATTGGAGCAATGGTCCTTCAACTAAAAATCCATTACCATTGGTCCTTCAACTCATTAAAACATGCAGCTATGGTCCCTCAACTAAAAATCTATTACCTTTGGTCCCTCAATTTTAATTCAACTGGAGAAATGGTCCCTTAACTTTATCTCAATTGTAGCTATGGTCCTTCAAACATAACTCGTTTTGACAAAATTTTTTACGTAGTTGACGAAAATGACCATAATTACACACTTTGATGAGTTGAGGGACCCTAATTAAATAAATGGTTATTCCAACATAACATATTTTGACAAAATTTTGAAGAAATTAATGAAAATGACTATAGCTACACATTTTGATAAGTTGAGGGGCCAATGGTAATGATTTTTTAGTTGATGGACCATTGCTCCAATTTGAGTAAAGTTCAGGGACCATTGCTACAATTTACTCTTATATAAATATAATTTACCTACTATGAAAATAACTTACCTACTGTTTATTTTATATGAAAATAATGTACCTATCTTTGAATTTTTACAAAGTTAAAGTATCTGCTTTTTGAATTTTTAACAAAATTAATTTACCTACCTCTTTTTATGGTATTAGTATACATAATGGTCCGTATATAGTTGATCTAATTAGGTTTTGGATTGGGGGAGTTCACGTTTGCTTTTTAAAATATTGCGTGGAATATATTGCGCTATTGTTGAATGAAATATGGCTAGAGTTAACGGGGAGAAGTTCCTGTTGGGGTTTGGTGGCTTAGATTAGAGTCACATTTGAGTTCCACATTCGCTAGAGGAAGAGCTATGTATTGCTTTTATAAGTAATGGTACCACACACATATTGCCAAGGTCATTTAGTAAAATCTCATACCCGTTTCTCCCGATGGCTAAAGTGGGAGGACTATCGTCAATACTGACCTCGTACGTGTGGGACTTGTGGGTGTGCTTCCACACAACAATTCCAACTTCTTTCAAATAACAGTAGCAATAACGAAATGAATTCAATGCTAGAACATTTACCTGCCTCTCAACCATGCTACACCCTTAACATTCCTATTCTGAAGAAACCAACATTCAATCAACAACTACAACCAACAAGAACAATAAATGCAATTAATCTATTAAGTTTTTTTTTTTTAGTACATTGATATTTTTACACTAAGGGAATGGGGAGTTCGGCTAAGCCACACAATAGACAGCCTAATTTGGTATCGAATTCGCTATCCACAAAATTCGAACCTAAGACCTCTTACTTACAAGTGAAGAGGAATACCATTAAACCATAGTGCTGAGTGGCAATACGATATATAATTGCAACTTTAATCTAACCATCTGATTAAACAAGCCGAAATATTTGAGAGGATCATAAAAGAAACACAGACACCAAAGAGAGAAAACAGAGGATTCATTGGGATACAATTTTCCATTAACCAAAAATGAATACACTCTTGTTTTAATACAAATACAATACCCGCAGAATCAGATACAGACCAAGTTTATCTATTAAAACATCATGAACTTGCTTTTTTATTGCTTTCCTTCATCTTGTGCCACTTTCTCGGAGCAATTCTTGTACACAACGATTGTATATAAAACGTTACTCTAACTATTAACTAGTCACTTGATCGGAACGACATGATATATGCCTGTCTTATTGCCGGAGAAATTTTCACACCCGTTGTACGCAAGAAATTTTCACTCTTACAAATGAACGGAGCTCATCATATTTTTTGAGGTTTCACAAACTATATATATGCATAATGCATGATGTCTTGCTTCGCCCAAAAAAGGCTAAGGCAATGCAGCCACAGAGCATCAAATTAAAACACTACACACTTGACATTAAACCTATCAATTCTAAACTTGTGAGCTGGTTTTTGGCCTAATGAAATCCACAAAATCATCCAATGCAGCCGCGGAGCTGGCCGGAAACCCGCCCTCAAACTTCCGCCCTGTCTCCAAGGCCCGCCTCTTCATATCTTCATCGCCCATCAGCCTCTCAATCCCTTTCAATATATCTTCTTTCTTAACCAATTCTTCAAAACTTTCACAAACTCCATAACCTACCTTGAGATGCTTTTGCACCAGCTTGGCATTGCAATACTGGTCCCCCCGAATGGGCCACCCCAAAATGGGGACCCCACGGCAGACGGCTTCCACGGTGGAGTTCCACCCGCAGTGCGACAAGAACCCGCCTGTTGACTGGTGGCTCAGTATCAGCAGCTGCGGTGCCCATCCGCATATGATCAAACCCCTCTCCCCCACTCTGCTCTCCAGCCCGTCCGGGTTGTACCCGCCACCCACCCCCGTTTGGATGACCCAGATGAATGGCCGGGTCGACTCTTCCAGCGCACTCGCCAGTTGGGGATACTCCTCCGCATTGGGACCCACTTCGCTGCCGAAGGCCACGTACAAGACGGACCCGCGTGGCTTTGAGTCCAGCCACTGAACGACGTCGTCTTCAGTGTAGTTCGATTGGCGCTGGTTTTCTTCGACCGGACGGTTCGGGTTCCGGTTCCGGTTCCAGTACGTTTCCGGCAATAGTGGGCCCACACCCCATACGGGCATCCCCATCTGATCTTTCATGTAGTCGATGAACGCACGGTCGATGAAGTCACACGTGTTGAACATCAGAGCCATGGAGCCTTCTATTTCTGGGACCCAGGGAGGTCGGTCTCCCGGTTTAGGCGGACCACCACCACCACTTCTTCCTTTTCCTCCTCCTCCACCGCCCCGAGGCAGGTTCGGGACGCCACGTGGAGGACCGGCTGGCCTTCGTTTAAGATCGGCAACCGAGAGAGCCATGTGGTCGGGCAGGCCGGGAATTGGTCGGAGCTCGTCGGGTCGGATATCACCGACGCCGACTTTCCAAGCGCCCCACTCCATGGAGGCGGCGGACGCGCCAAAGGTGAAGAATCCGATGACCGGCACTTGGAATCTCCAGAAGACCTCCTTGGTCCAACCCATTTGAAAGTCGACGATGGCGCAGACAGGGAGGGGCGCGTCGGGAATATCGGAAAGGCTGGCGAGGTGGTCGTGGAGGTCTTGTGTCGCTTGGTAGCGGAGCGGGTCGGGTCCTGGATTGGGTGGGCCCGGGGAGGCTGTGAGTTGGAGGATTTTGGCGAGGGGGTTTTGGGTGAAAGAGGAGGAGGAGGAGGGAATGACGAGGGTAGTATGGTAATTTCGGGAGATAAGGTGGTTGCAGAGCTCCGCGCAGGGTTGGAGATGGCCACGCCCAGCTCCTGAAACCACAAAAATCTCACCGCCATCGGCCATCGCAATGTATAGTAGAAGAAGAATGGTGAGGATTTGTTAGTTATAGAAGAACTAGACAGTTGACTGAACAAGTCAAAGTGACATATAGATGTTTGACTTTCAGCTTTAGACGTAGCAACACATTAATCTTGAGGGATAACACTTGTGCCTTGGCTCAATCAGTTTGTTTTTTTGTCAAAATTAAAAGGTAGATTTAGATTAATGTTTGGTTCAATTTTCTTTCTACTTGTTTTGTTCGATTTAATTTCGGTTCAATTTGGTTTCGGATTTGTGCGCAGATTCAAATTGCTGGATCCCTCTAACTCCCAGTTTTCATGGTTGAAAGGTTAATCATGATGGGTGCTAAAACACTCATTCCAACATCCATCCATGGCCCCTTGATCCACAAAGAGAGGTCCAACGGACCCTATCTGAAGAAACAAGCAACTTGACTGCTGAAAAGAGGGATGCGCTTGTCCCACATCGGCGGTGAATGCTGTTTATCACTTCTTTATATAGAGAAGCTAGGCAACAAGGCTTGTCCCTTCGGGGACATCCGATAAAATTGGAACGATACAGAGAAGATTAGCATGGCCCCTGCGCAAGGATGACACGCATAAATCGAGAAATGGTCCAAATTTTTTTGCTCTTTTTCCGTGAAATTGAATTGGATTCAGAAGCTTCTTTTCTTTTTTTGTTCTTTGTTTTCTTTTTTGCACTTTTTCCGTGAAATTGAATTGGATTCAGAAGCTTCTTTTCTTTTTTTGTTCTTTGTTTTCTCACCATTTTGGCGCTTTTTCCGTGAAATTGAATTGGATTCAGAAGCTTCTTTTCTTTGTTTGTTCTTTGTTTTCTCACCATTTTGGCGTCAAATGGAATGCAGATTTGAGTTTTAGAGGTTGGGAAGTAAGCAAGCAAGCATCTTTGACGGCTCGTATTCCAGGTTTGCCTACTAACTGTCTGAGAAAAACGACTTTGTTACTGTGTTCCGCTAAAGATTATTAAGCATATAGTTTACTGTGTCCCTTAGTATTTCTCAACGCATATGGTAACGAAGATAGCGTATACATTACAATTGCAGATAATGTATGTATTATAGTTACACTTATTTTAAAGAAATTAATCTCAACAAACAATAATTTCTCTGCATTTTTCGTTAACGTGCATTGAAGGAAGAAACAGAAATCTGGCCATAACTGAGCACAAACTAAGAAAGAATGAACTTGCTTCAACTTTGAAGTGTAGCTACGTAAAAACCAGACATTACTTAATTTTCCAAAATCCATGATCATCTCTGTGTAATTCTTAACTTTGACAGGACTTATTTAACCAATTCATGAAATGATCACAAACCAGATCATTTAATCAACTTGGTACATTTTCGAAAGATGACTTTCGCGGCTAGCCTGAAACATGGCAATAAGTTTGTCTCTAGACGGGCAATTATCTTTGATTATAGGAACATCTGCAAAAGTTGTCGCCCATGCTGATAACAATGGAAACTCTTCTTCGGTCACCATTTTCATTTCTGCTACGTCTTCAAACACACTCACTTAGTGTGCGAGCCATCCAAGTGCAATATCCACAAATCCAAGTTTCTCTCCGCCAAAGAATTTCTTTCCCTTTAGCTCTTCTTCCAAGTACTTCATGTTCTCCTTGGCTTTTACAATAGCTTCCTCTTGCTCTTTCCCTTCATAAAGGATTCCCCAATAGATGGCAAAACCTTTCATAGAAATCACAAACCAACCCGAATAATCACATATCGAAACTAGATTATGCTATTAACTACAATTTTCTTTTAATTTGCTTCAAGCATGAGCAAGTAGAGTAATGTCATACGCATAATACACCACTAAATGAAAAAATGTAGCCAAATATCCTGCAGTTTACTGTGGAAATTTGCGAACTGATCAGACAGCACATCTTCTTACTAAGATTGCAGTTTTCTTTCCTTATTTTTCAGGTAAGTAATGATGGTTCAGTTTAGTTATCTGATGTACTTTCAGTCGATACTTTTACTTATTGTGCAAGAAACTATCTGATTATGAAAGGCTAGTTTAGATTACCTTCTCATCGCCATATCCAGCCCAAAAGCGTGCAGTGGCTCACTCAAGAGGATATTCTGGCAGTAAGGAATTCTCCTTCCAAGTTTCGTCGACATATTCAAGAATTATGAGTGATTCAACAACTGCGTTTCCATTGTGCAGGAGCACTGGAACTTTTTGACGAATAGGGTTAGACTGAAGAAGTAAGGGCTTAGGGCTTTTGTTCGAAATATCTTCGTGGATTGTTTCATAAGGGACGCCTTTGAGTTGCAGCGCCCAAACTATTCTCAGAGAAAAAAGGGCTTGACCATATCCTGAAGAGCTTCACTTCTGCCATTTTTGTTAATAGTTTGAGCTCTCTTGTGCTAGGCAAGCAGGCCTTTTATGCTTAACTTTCAGTGTGGAATTTTGTTATGGTCTCCCTAGTGTTTGTTGTAATTATTATTGAAGCCTTCTTCTATATTGTCAAATATGAATTGCTCTCTGAATCTGTTACATGTTTCTCTCTAATTTTCAGAAATGACAGCCACGCACTATTTTTCCGTTTCTCCGACACTCTTCTGTATTTTAGCTATTGGATTTGACAAATGAAACAAAGACAAGAGACATGATTAAACAACAAAGTTGTGTAGGGAAGCAAAAACAAAGTCCGTGGTTATCAATTTTCTTAAAATATAAATTTTATAGGACTTGATAGAAGACAAGTTAGAAAAACATCACCGTTGTGAAATTAGGAAAAATTAGAAATCGATGTTTGCGCATTGCTGCGGGATTAAAAATTGTATAGAAGATTATATTGGAAACATATGAAAGCTTGTGTTTGATATATATATACAATACCTAAGTTCCAGAATACCTAACTTAATTCACTCTATAAAATGTATATATAGAATCTAAATAGATCTTAATCTGTTAATCCCTATAATAATTGGGATTACTAATATAGTGTCAAGAAATGATTGGACAGAAGAATATGGGTAAACTTGTGATGGAAGACAGACTTACAATAATTCAGCCTTCAATCCTAAGGTCCTTTGGATCGAAGAGCTAAATCTTAATGCAAGCTTTCTGCAATTTTCCAGAAATACAAATAAAAAGTTAAAATCCAAGTCTAAAAATTAACCAATATCCCAACTTTCTAATAAATTGTGATGACAAAATCAACAAAATAGAATGAAAAACATGACTCACATTTAAGGCATACTTGAATCTTGATCTAAAGTTGGTGGTGAGTCGATTGGCTGTCACCGACTCTAAATTAGAATTCATCAGAACCTAGAAATTTAAACAACGAATTTTACAAAATCAATATTTACTAAAACCCAATTACTTTTGTTTATCATGTATGATGGCTTGCCAAAGACTGAATAAAAAATGCACAATAAAGAGTCAAAACTAAAAAATCAAAAATCCATCTTCAAAGTACTATTAATTGCCACCATTTACCCAATTTTGTTAAAACTTAAATACCATGATCAATTTCCTTGCACTCTTCTTTAACCGCAGCACCAAAAAAAAAAAAAACCACATATTACTCTTTAAATACTAAAATTGAAGATCTTAAATCATAAATTATCCAAGACTTAATAAGCTCGTCAAAATAAGCATCCATCATAACAATAGCACTCAAATTGAGTTCCCTTGTTTCCCAACATTTTATGAGCAACCAAGCAGAGGAAAATTGTGTTAAACTAAACAGGTAGCATTTGTGAGATGGGTTTCACCTCTTTAAATTCATAATTTTTTTAACATGCATGTCCATCATTATTTCTTTAATTTGCTTTCGAAATGGGGTAAGATCATGTTGTTTAAAACTACTGTTAACATGTTATCATTGAACACAATATACCATGGATCAAACAATTAATGTTCGTAAACCAAAAAAAAAATATGAGAATTTGATGGAAAAATTATTAGTCTGACATGATAAGTTGCAAAACCTATATCACCATTCGTTTTGGCTCAATGATAATAAAAGCCTAACATGACTAAGTTGTAGTGCAAAGAATCATCATTCTGACTCCCTTGAATGATGAAAATGCTTATAATCACAAAGTTCTCTAAATTTGCAGAAGATATATACCACAGAATTAGACTAAAAAAAAAACTGATTTTCAAATACATACCAAAGTTGAACTCTTTCTCTAACTTTGGTATAAATAGAAAACACCCCATGCAACCAATTGCAAATGATGAGAAGTCACCCCTGGTGTCTGTCACCACCTTTTTTATATCCAAAGCCCCCTATCTTCTGCAACCTAAACCAACCAAAATCCAACACAACACCATGTTATACTTGCAATCTCTATCAATTAACAAACTTTAGAGCAAAAAGAGTCTTCTCCAACTGGGATTACAAAAATCCACCATATGATTTCAGATCAGTCCCCAAACTTGTAAAACATGTTTTTATGCAAACAAAACAACGAAAAGTACTAAAAACTTAAAACCAACCAAGTGGTTTTCTTTAAGCAAGAAATTGGAGCTAACACAAACATAATGTATCAAATTAACAATATGCAATCAGTGAACAATTTCAAAACAAAACCAACTAATTATACACAAATGAGATTGAAAGTTAAGAATTCACAAAACCAATTGAAAATCTAATTCCAAAATTCCAAACACCCACCAAATGATTTTGGATAAAGTTCTAAAGTCGAATACATGTTACCGATACATAAGGGTACATAAGAATGAGAAGTATGAAAATTTTAAAACAAAGGGTCAATCTTGATCTTTAGCAAATCACATTTTGAGCTTGACTGCTTTTCAGTTTCACTCTACCCTTATATTTGTTCTTCTTTATGAGTAGACCTTCCAACCCAACATCTATTCACAGATATAATTGTCCCTAGCTACACCAACACATTCCAAAATCATATATGCTCTCCAATGTAAACTAATTCTTAGCTAATTAACATGTTCAAATCATTATTTTCTCATATGATTATGTACCAATAGGATTAGGCAAATCTTTACCTTTACCAAACTGATGTCTGGATGCACCTTGTCCAGAATTTGATGACATTATATGTAACAACCCGTTCCCAAATTTTATGGTTTTTTTTATAATTTTAAATCATGAAATTACGAAAATGCCATTCAAAGCAAAAAATGTTGACTTTTGTTTATCGTTGTGTTGTGTCATGTAAGACTCGTTTCCTTGGCGTGTCCTTGTAGTACTCATCATTACAAACTCGTGATGAGCGCAAACGGAATGTAATTTGGAGTTATAACAAAGAAGTTATAGGCGAGCAAAGTTAGGAGTGAAATGGTCATTTGACCATCATCTAGAAGGCTCCAGATTTGCTGAAGCAGTAAGATGGTGCCACGTGGCCATGATGGAAGGATAAGAGGAGAAATGAGGGAAAGGAGAAAGATGGAAGAAGGAGAGAAAGGGGAAATGAGAAAAATGAAGGGGTGCGGACCAATTGGGAAAGAGGGGGAAAAACAGTGAACCAATGAGAAAAGAAAGAAATGAGGGAAGGGAGAAAGAAGAAAAGCACCACCACCAATGTTTTCCGACGCCTTTCACGGTGTTTATCCAGTGAATCACAAGGAACCACAACCACCAATTAACTCGGCGTCGTCCCAGCTTCCATTCCCACCCAAACTTGACGGCTTTTGGTCGGGATTTCACGACAAACGAACTTCGTCTTCTCCGGCACTCACAGCGGTACTCTCATCGTTCTGGCTTTTCCTGATGCTCACTACCACCTTCACTCGTCTCTCCTCGAACTCAGGAACAAGACCCACTCACGGTTCGAGGCATCGGAGTTTAGGTGACGTCGATTTGACGATCACCTATTCTAGGGTTTTCCGATGAACCGTGTCAGATTTCAGGTATTTCCCGATCGAATTGGATTCGACTCAGGCATGAAAGTTGTTCATCTCATTGAGCTCTACTTGCGTGTAAAATTTGGTAAATTTTAAAGTTAATCAGAAAATTGGGTTTCCATTCGTCGAAAACCTCCACATGTGACGGCGCGTGGCCTTCCGAGCCGCCGTTGACACACCTCAACCGCCGAAGGTCGAAGCGTGTTGGCCATCACCGGAAGGTGACGTAACCATAAGGTAAGTAATGTGAAAAAATGACTAAATTAAAACCAAACTATAACTAATTTAACTAAACAGTGAAATAGTGCGCAGTCGTGGGAAGAACCCACTACAATTATTCAGAGCATAATAGATAGTACGACTACAAAAGAGTAGTCAACTAGTTAAAGTACACTTATTACACAACAGTGGATAAGTTCATACTTTTAAACAGAGCTAATGTCAAAACTGCCGAAGATTTCTCAAGTGCCACAAAGAGTACAACTATCTAGGTCTTAGAGGGGCGAAAAACAAAATTGAGTGGGTCAACAAAACAACGTTTTTGTAAAAACCTTTACTTTCAAAGATAGTAACCCCTCGCTGTAAAACAAGTTTAGTTTCCTTAAAACATACTACGTCAGTATGTAAACAAAGCACAACAGCAATAACCATAAATATGCCAAGACATGATATATCAAATGCTGCAGTAATATAAACATGTGATAATCAAGTATAAACCCATCTATGCTAGCACGCATTTATGGAAACTATAACTATGTATAGATATAAAAACATATTGCCCACTCAAAAATACGTCGTTGGGTCGTAGCCTCCGAGCCTTGCCTGACCCCGTACGTCTTTGGGCCCTATATGTGAAATAACTATTTAAAATTAATTAATAACACATATACTGAAACTTAAATAAATCTCTCATAGTTTGCTCAAACTTAAGGTTTAAATATATGAAATTGATCTACTTGACGTCACCAACCTACACAAATTGACAGAAGGTCAATCGGAGGCCGAACGTGCTGCCTAAGGCATGGCCTTACGTGCCACCACGCACAGGCAAAGGCTAACGGACGTTAAGAATATTCTGTTAAAATGCTAACAGACGTTAACGTTATCTGATGCCGTTGGAATATTTCGTCAAAGTTGGCGGAATATTCCCTTGTTTTCTCAGGTGGTCCTTGCAGGTCGCCACCGTCCAAACTCGCTGGATTCTGGAAAAAGTCATCGAAAACTAGGGAAAAATTCAAACCTTCATATCTTCTTCATTTCTCAACCATTTTTCACAAAATTTATATGGAAATGAAGCTTATGAAGAGTAGAATCACTTATACCTTTCAAAAGCCCAAAAGGTAGACGGAGGTGGCCTGAAAAAGCCTCGAAAGGTATGGCCAAAATGGGGACTTCTCGAAAGCAGGTTGTTTCACGTCAAAGCTTCCTTAAACTTGTCCTAGGAGCCTCGGGGAGTTGTAGGAAAGCTTCCCCAACCTTCAAAACTCCTTGACTCAATCTGAAACTCGTTGAACTTAAACCCATTGAGTTCGGACCTTCCGAGTTCGATGTCTAAAACTCAGTCAACTCGTGATCCAATGGTACGATTGTGATCGAGGGTTCAAGAAGAGTCAATTGGTGTGGTTTTTAGGTCTCGATGGTAAGGTTTGGTGTGTGTTTGAGAAGGTTGCATAATGCAAGTGAAGAGGGAGTCCTTCAAGGAGAGAGATAGTGAATTTTGAAAATTGATTGGTGACTGGTGTGAGTGTGCAACTCATTGATTGGTTATGTAAGAGAAGGAAAAATCTAATTGGGTGGTGAAGAGAGAAATCGGGAAAAAGGAATGGAGGGGAGTGATTGGTGGAAAGAAAAATTAATTTGTTGTTGATTGGGAGACACGGATCCACTTTTTAGGGATAGGAAATCTGATTTCTTACAGTGTTTCAAACACTGATAATTTGTACGCATGTGTGTACCTGTGGTTATCGTACTTTAACGGAGTGTAACTTTTTCGTTACAGATCCGATTTGAGTCTAACACGCACTCTCGTGTTCGTAGTGACGAGTACAACAATCGAAAACAAAGTCCACGTCAGATTACACTTTTCCCCAAAAAGGGTAAAAATGTCAAATTACACAAACAGAAAGGAAATTACAGTGAAAATTAGGGATGAGTCGTCACAGCCGCCCTGTGGCGACTCGTGCGGAGGCGTTGGGGGGGGGAACCTGAGGTCCCTCCTTAGGTTTTTCGACATGCCGAATCCAAATCTGTTGTCCATTTTTTCAAATTTGACCATTTTAGTAGAGTTTTACTAAGTGGTCTTTATGTGCGTTTAGGTGCATCGGTGGAAGTGATCTCGTCCTCCCTAGTTCGAGTGGCTCCCTGGTAGCGGAATAACTATGAATGGACCCCTTCTTAACTTATATGTTTTTATAAAATATTAGCCTATCATGCATCTCATATTTCATGATTTGAGCATGTTTTATAATATGTTTTTGGAAGAATTTATGATTTCTTTAAATTTCTTTTACATAATATTTATAATTTATCGAATTTACGTTTTACTAAATGTTATGAATTATTCGATTTGTGTATATGAATTTCTATGGATTTTGAATATGATTTATTTTACGAGTTTATGAATATGAGATTCAATGAATTTACGAATATAACTTACTATGGATTTATGAGACGAGGTTTGAGCTTTTGAGCTCCGGTGATTTGATATAAGATTTTAAGTCATGCTTTCGGCACTTATCTAGTGGGTTATAATATAGCGCATCCACACAACACGGGTATGTAGACGTCTATGGTCATATGACACAATTAAGGATGTTTATGTACATATCTCTTCTCTGGTGTAACCTAGAGTCGTACAGCTTCACCTTCGGGTGATGGACCATGATTTCTTCACTGGTGTAACCCAATGTCGTATAACTTCACCTTTGGGTGATGGACAGGTACTGCCTTTAGGTGATTATGATGATACCCCCAGCTTCACTAGCCGGGGGCTAGTGTAGGTGTGTGATGTTATATGTCTCTTCTCTGGCGTAACCCAGAGTTGTACAGCTTCACCTTCGGGTGATAGACCATGATTTCTTCACTAGTGTAACCTAATGTTGTATAGCTTCACCTTCAGGTGATGGACAGGTACTACCTTCGGGCGACTATGATACCCCTAGTTGAGTACATCACTGATATGATTTACAAATTTTTTACGGATTTGCCTTCTGGTGACAATACTACCATTTCTAAATATTGGTTTATACACACATGTTTTATGAACGTTTTACATGGCATGCTAGGATTTTCAGAAAACCTACTATGTAGTATTATATATGTGTTTTCAAAACAGGGGATTAGTATGTTAAGAAAGAAAATGATTTTATTATTATTATTATAAACTTTGGTCCACTTACCTTTTGGTTTTTTGCGCCCCTTCAAGAGTTAGAGTCGAGGCATGCGATCCTGACGTCAGGGCACTTCCACATAGGTATCCTCGAATCTTCTCAGTGTAGTCCCGTTCCTATATTCGTACATTTTATTTTAATTCCTTCATATTATTCTTGATTAGTTGTATGCTTTGAACACATTCCTACTTTGTCATAATCTTTCTAATTACACATTTTATTTGTATGCATGTTTAAAATGGCTTCGTCACCCTCGGGTGTCGGCCAGCACGTGCCCATCCTGATATTTGGGGATATCGGGGTTGGGGCGTGTCATTATACTTGAGTCAGAAAATTAAAAAAAAAAAGAAGAAGAATAATTTGATGACATTATACCTGAATCAGAAAAAAAAAATTTGATAACATTATACCTGAAGAAATCCCAAATTTCCAGTCAAAGGATAGTTAATACAACCTCTGCGAAAAATAATCAAGAGATAAAAACTCAAATACCAAAAAATAGAGTCAGCAAAATAATCGTATAAATTGTGATTTAGATGAAAATTTAGGAGGGTAAAGATTGGAAACGCACAGAAAGGGAGGCCTTGTATTTCTGCCAATCTGAAATGCAATCCTCCTTGTCCCATTGGCCCTTGACAAACTTCTCCGAGTACCACCTACACAAAGAGACGATATCCATTGAATCCTTTTCAGAAAATGCAAAATGGATTTTAGAGAGAGAGGAGAGAGAGAAATTAGGGTTTAAGAGTTCATTAAAGGAGATTGCATTGTGTTCATTTTTTCTTTTGTTTTTCTTTTAAAACTCACTCTTAATCAGAATTCCTCTTTATCGTAGGCTAACTTATGCAACACCACCTAAAACACACACACAAAAAAAAAAAAAAAAAGGAAACAACATTCTCCAAAACACAAAAAAAAAATTAAGAATAAATGGATTTGCTCAGATTCAACATTCACATGGTACAAAATTCAACCTCCACAATTTACAAAAAGAAAAAAATTTGTTACACAAAATCCTCAAAGGAAAATTCTAAATTATTTACCTTGTGCACAAAGGGCTTCGAAGTCTATACCTTTGCCACGTTTGATGCATTATTTTGGGTTGCTTTTGAAGTTTTGTATTTGAGGAGCATTTCTGTCTAATTATTTTTTATGAAGCTTGTAACACCAAAAAATACTGTTCATTGGACCCTTGACTTTATATATAAGATAATATGGGGGAGAAGGTGAGGGGAGAGAAAAAGTGATAGGGTTTTTGTGTGAAATGAAATGATGATTGGGTTCTGTTCTGTGAGGTGACCAAAGGAGAGAGGGTTCTGTCTGTTTTGTTTCAAGTGTGGGACGTTTGTTTTGGTCCAAGCCTCCAAGGTGCCGGCTATGGTAGAGATGCCCCTTGAAATATGGGCAATCAAGTCAGACTTTGGGTTGAAACAACAGAACTTTAACGAAAAATTCTCAGTATTGTTCACTTTAACGAAAAATCATATTTTTACACTAATAAGTCAATCATGGTACTATTCATTTTACCCTTTATTTTGTTCTTATCGTTAAAACTCAAAGTTTTCAAGTCATTTTTATTAGTTTTCCTTTGAAACAATCCAATAATATGGGTTCATTAAGGGTGCGTTTGGTACGCAGACGGGACGGAACGGGACGGGACGGGATGGGACGGGACGGGACGGGACGGGACGGAACGAAGGTGTAATTTTTGAAAAAGACATGGGGTATATTTGTCTTAAAATGGTAAAACATTGTGTTCCACAGACGTGGAACAAACCCGTTCCAGGGGGGTAGGTGGGACGCAAAAACATCCAAAATCTGTCCCGTGGAACAGCCCGTTCCACCCATTTTTGGCGCACCAAACGCGGGACGGAACGCCTCGTCCCGTTCCGTCCCGTCCCGTCCCACGTACCAAACGCACCCTAAATGTCCTTCATAAAAAATAGGCAACTGGATTTATACATACAGGGTTAGGATTTTTTTTAGGGAATTTTAACGAAAAGCTTATGGTACTATTCACTTTAATGAAAAACCATATTTTAACACTAAAAAATCAATTATGATATTATTCACTTTGCCCTTTATTTTGTCATTATCGTTAAGACTCAAAGTTTTCAAGTCATTTTCATTAGTTTTTTTTTTTTTTTTAACACAATTTGTACGGTTCACTTCGTAATGTATTTTACGATCTAACTGTTTGCAGAATTGTATTTATTCATTTTCTTCACAACAAATGAATGTGGTAATAATTTTAAGTTTGCCTAATATTTTGCAAGTATGGTATATCAACGATAAATTAAAGTATAAATGATTTGGATCATAAAAAAATGTTATAGAGTCGGCTCTAAAAAAGCATGTAAAAAAATTTGCTTTCCATTCTGACCCACACACATATATGTAAATTTTGTTTTTCATAACTCTTTTAATCGAGTCAGTTTAAAATTGGCCACAATTATAATTACGGTCAAGGAGGTGATTTTTGTATTATTATTATTAATTTTTTTTTAACAAACGATATTATCTACATTAAAGGAGAGGAGTAGGTTTAGCCTCATAATGTGCTAGCAATAATATGGTTCAAACTTACCTTTGGCGAGAATCTAACTTAATATCTATCATTTACAAGTGAAGAGAAATATCACTAGACCGTAATACTAAGGTTAGAATACATAACTCTATTCACCCTTCTATCAGTTGATTAACCGCTATTTTTAGGAGCCATTGAATGGGCCTTTTTAAAAGCCATAAATAAACGATCCAAACTACAGTCAAGTCTTTGAGCCCAAACCAAGCTTCTTGGCCGAAATCTATGCAAACTGTAAAGAGCAAGAAACTTCTTGGCCCAATTCTCCCAGCTTCTCTATTTTTATAATTTACCGACCAGTGGCGGAGTAGACTGAAGAAACACAAAAGAGACTCAGAGATGGCAGCCGTTCCGCCGTCGTCGTTTAAGGCAAATTCGAGCTCTTCCGCGGCAGTGGACCCCAAACTCGGTCTCTTGAAGCAGATACGGAGCCACGAGGTCGCAATTGCAGAGCTCGGTGCTCTTTCATCTTCCCGGGTAATATATATATGATTTATTTCGAAACGAAAAACCAGAATTTATCATTTATTTTATTTATTTGGTCAATTAGTTCTTGTAATTTGATATGAAATAACAGAGTTTTGTCAATTTCTATGCCCTGCCTATCATCCGTGCTAAAAATTTCTATCCTTTGTGAGCATGTGTTTGTTTTTTTCTTTTTCGAAAAGATGATATTTTTTTCTTTCTAAACTACTCTTATTTACGGAGAAGAAGATTCGAAACCGGGTGCAAATGGCCAATTGGCCTAACTCATGTCTGCGTAAATGTTAAATTTTGCGAAATTGGTACTTACATTTTAAAGTTTTATGATTTTGTTCATGGAAAACTCTAGCTACAAGTAACAGATAATAGTAATTAGGCTTAAATTAATCTTCGCTAATAGCAATTTAAGTACAAGCTCAACTGCCAATTGCGCTTCTCGTCATCTTGTTTGGTTGGAGTGCCTTTTTAGTTTACAGAGATGTAAGTATAGCTCTTTCTTGATCACAGGGTGTCTATCAGAAGAATGGCAACTTGTTTTTTCGTACAACAATCGAGAAAGCATCGGCATCTGAACAAAGTAACAAGTTTTGCATCAAATCTTGTGGTATTTCTCTATTCGTTTAAACTTTAAGCAGCCATAATGATTTTCTTCTTGATTGTTTATTGTGCAGAACAAATTGATTTGGCTAAAGCAAGACTAGGAAGTCTGAATTCTTCTTGATATGACTTTGTTTGCGATGATTGTAGTTCGACAGCCTCTTAAGGTAAAATGCCTACCAAGTGTTGTAGTTGAACGATAAAGATAGACGATTCCTTTCTATCATTATCTTTCATCAGGCTAATGATGGCTTGAGTGCTTACCATGATCCTGTCAACGAAAGAGTCCTTTTTCTATTACCTTTGACTGACTTCTGCCTCTGTTTGCAATATGCTTTTCCATGCATTTTATTTTCTCTCTTATCTATTGCTTACACCAAATAAATTTTTTGCTGTTTAAGGAGAATTATAGGAGAAACTTTAAAAATTTTGTGTTATTGTATCAGTAAACAAAGTAGTCTTTACATGTTAAGTGTCAATTCTTGTCAATTTTTAAAAATAAAACAAGTACACTGTTGGTAGGTAAAATGCCAACCCAGAAACACATTAGTAAAGAAAAAGATTGGTATATACTCTACCTCAACGAATATAAACCAATACATATGACTCAGAAAACAGCTGCTTTCCGATCAGCTAAAATACTAGAGAGAATGTTCCAAATCTCAGAAACACAGAAGCCCAAAGGGAAAGCTAAATTATGAGTGAGTTTTGTTCTTTTTTTTATTTTCCATATGGTTGAATAGGGGTAAATGATATATATATATATATATATATATTTTATAAGCTGATATTAATTTCAAATCCAGTTCGTTTTGATGAGTAAAGAAGGATTATGGGAACCTAGAAAACTTGTTCCTGGCCAAAGTTTGTGGAAAATCGGTCATGTTTTTCTTTAGGCTACAAGAGATATTGGGGGTGGTGGGAATTGAACTGAGAACCATGGGTGCATGGGGTTAACGCTCTTAACTAACTGAGGAACAAGCCTCTTGCAAGAAATGGTACGTTTTCACAAAAGAGAAATTGGGTAGAGTCAATAGTTACACAACTGTCCTCAATATAACATAGAGAATCATGAGGAGTATGCTTACCAGAAGTTAATGATAGGGGGTTTAAGTGTGTATCTGATATCAGCTCAGCATCGAGTAAACATTATGATTTGAGTATGTCTTGATGTCCAACTGGTTTATTGAACTATTAAATTTTCGTCTACATGTAGGTAAAATTTGGCTACGATGTTTTAAATAACAACTCAACCAATATAAAATTTGTTAGAATGAAAGCTATAACTAACCTTTATAGTTGTCCACTCCATGTTTGTATCCGTTCAAATCTTGTATTCCTCTCATAGGTTTAAATTTAATCAAAGTTTACAATTTTTTAAATGGGAAGAGATTATACTCCTTTGAGCTTTACGAATCAGAAGACTAAAACTAAGATTTAGCTCGAAAATTTGTTGTTCACAGGCTTTTGTCAGTCGGACTGACCTTTTCTTGCAAGGACACAGCCTTTTGGGAAATTGTTGATAATGAATGATTTGATACTTTAATTGGTGTTGTGAAACAGGATAATGAACGGGTGAACCGCTTCTTGTTGCAGACTCCTATTGGCTTTGCAGTTTACGGGACTCTTTTCTTTGCTTTTGGTACCCCATCAACGCTACCCATTGTTTATTTCTGAAATGTCGGTTTCTACCATGGATATTTTGTAGAAGAATAGTTGTGGCAACTTTAGGAGAGGGGCGTTATGTCGTAGATTTTCCTTTCCTTTTCTTTTTCTCTAGTACATCTGTAATTTTGCTCGTACATTGCGTTCATATTTTTTAGATAACCATAATTTATCTATCGTTTCGCCAAAAATGCATCATTTTGTATGGTAAGAGTCCAGATTTGAATGATTGGCTTTGGTAATTGGCTTTTCATAATCTGAAACCTATTCCTACTGAGACGAGACACTTTGAGAACATATACTGAGCAAACATCGAATCGGTAAAGAGTTATCTGGTCGGAACAAGATATTCCCAAACACCAATCCATTGGTTGGCTAGCACCAACTGCCAAGGGATTGCAGAGTTTGGGGTTAAGGAAAGGAAACGATTTTTGCACCAATCCATCCCTTTAAAGTGGCATTCCTCGCGCACAAATCACGCGTGCAAACATCTTTCTTCTCGTGCATCGGATTACAAGTTGCGAGTACAGAGCAATGGCTCCTTACAAGTAACGAGTCAAGCAGTGTTCTTAAGGAAATTTTGTGGTAGTTACAAGGACGAACTAAAACGGTTAACTTCCAAAAAGATTACTCTTTATATATGAGAAGTTCAAACACCATTCTCCTTTTACATTATTGGAAACCACACACACCCAGATTGTCTATACGGTAAAGTCTGCCTAAATAGACCATAGAAGGATTGAACTGAGAACAAACTTGTGGCTAATCGCACTCCTGGCGCGCTTGCTGAAACAACAGGACAGTAAGAGTTATAAGGGATGCATAAACTGAATTGGGTAACCTTTGCACGACCTTTCCGACCCCTGGTACGCCCTCGGTAGCTCTCTTTGTCGCCATTGCCACCGCTGGTGCTGCAACCAGTGTGAGGATCAGTCCCTGACTGACTACAACGAACGTGTCTGCTGTCAACTGCTTGATGAACTTCGCAAACTCTTCCCGGTCAATTTCTCCGTCAAGATTGAGATCGTTCTCCTGCAAATATCAAGGGTAAACATTATTAAACGAATCAAACGAGTTTCTCTCAAGGCAAGTCGTTGATTGAACATTTTCTAAAAGAGAATAACGAGCTCAGAGTCTCCCAATGGTTTTTATAGGTTTTCTGAAAGAGACACCTTAGACAGATTCTCAAAGTGGATTCTTACCTAACAAACAGCAGCAACAACAATTTTTCTTTGTATAGCAAACTGCAGAAACTTAAACAACCAAAGTCGACAAACACAGTTTCCATCAATGTCCAAACACCATCCAAAATTAAACCCATGTTTCAATCACATTTCCTGAACTAGGGAATTGCTAACGAGACATGAACAATACTTAACTCACAAAATTTTATAACATCCGACCTGACATGCACGCCACAAACAACAATCGACCTTCTTATCATTTCATGCCTTCAGGCAAGATATCTCGATGGAAATTTTACATATAAGTAGGCATTAGAAACAGTTTATGAAAGAGGTTCCCTCTTTTCAGAGAACTAGCCAGGCGAAGACTTTCTTCAGTGCCTCGGCCAACAGGCCTACTGAAACAAGATGAATTTTGCAGCCAAACGAACTTATCTTCAAAGTTTCTAACATATAAGTGCTTAATCGGAACAAACTGAACTTCGGTAATCAGAAGATGAAGAAACTTAGAGTCTACACAGAGCAGAATAAATTGGTTGCGTATATAGAACCTCAAACAAACTGGTCACATCCTGCTAAACCAGACTACGTAAAGAAGGACCGAGAGTTGCTTCTCTCTGACCACAGCAACCTAAACGTGTTTCAGTTCATTTTCCATGCATAAGATAAAGAGTATGGTATATTGGTCTAGCTGTCAGAAGTTTAGAATTGAAATTTACACCCCAAAGATACGAATCAAAGCTACATCGCTTGTGAGAGTAACTACTCACTGTGCTCAAAAGATTGAAAAACTTACAAGAATATGTGCAGATAACTAGCTTTCCATAACCCAAAACGAAAATTGGATCACGAATCTTATTTGCCTAATACTGGGGACTACAACTACAACTTGACTTTTGCAGCACAGCACCTTAACTGAAGAAACATAACAGATGTATATGAAATCCGCTGCTAAATTGGATACATACCATTGAAATTTCAAAAGATATTATCTTATTTGTAAATGGTTTGATTCTAAAAAATTTCATTTCAACCGTTTGATTGTATCCGATGAAAAAAACTAGAGTACCTGCATCATAGCTTTGACTAGATCCTTGGAGGGTGGATCAAAATGCGGGCCGGGTAAACGCTTATTGATATCACTAGAACAGGAAGATTAAACAACAATCAGCTAAAATTAGCAGCATGATTTAACAATCAGTTAAAAAGACAATCGGAATACGTTTAGCACGAAAAGCTCCTCACTTGTACACAAGTAGTACACCGATGTACAGATCCTCAAAATTCAAGTTAGCCCTTCCTGTCTCATTTTTAAAATGATCAAACACCTTATCTGTAATCCTCCTTATTTGCTTTTGCCTCCATTGCTTACCTGCAATCCAGAAAATTATCAGATACCTTATAAACATATATATAATTAACGGTTGCTTCATGTCCGGTAATTGTAACATAAAATGGCAGACCGTCTGTGCCGACGGATATCTACAAACTTACTTATGGATAATAATTCTATTTTTCGATGCGCATAGAGAAATATCAAACTGATGATATCCATACACCATACTATAAATTGATACATAAAATCCAGTACAAGAACAAGATAAATGGAAACATGGGTATTCAAAAAGGTAACTTTCAGCTGGATCACCAAAACATCTAACACATGAATCCACAGTTCAACATCATTTGCAGATCCTACAAGTTTTCAAGGATGGAGATTGGAGAAGGCATCTAAACAAAAACTACAGATTCAGAAAAGGAAGAAAAAGAAATAAAACCCAACAGAAAACAGGGAAAACTCAGAACTGGAAAGAAAACATTAACACGATGTCGAAGGAATAGAGTTGTACCTTGTAATCTGTCGAGGATCTGTCCCATGGCGCAGTAGTGAGCTCAGTACAGAGATTTTTGCGAGTTGGTTGGATGATAAGTTGAGAATAAGAGAGTAAGAGGAGGTGGTGATCCCTTGGCATCGGAGCTTTGTATTGACTTATTCAGGCAGCGTAATCATTAAGACAAGATCCACTGTGTTTGAGACACTTGGACCGTGCCAAGTGCCCGCCCCAACAAAATAAATATAACAAATAAAAATGGATAACTTGCCAAGTATTTTTAAGTTGGAGGTATTACACGAATTTGATATCTAATTACTAACAATTATTGTGCTTCGATACTAAAGAATAATTTTATGTTACGGGTGTTTTAAGTATTAGATATAATAACTTGCATAACCATTATTTTTTTTAATTTCATCTATTAATTTTTTGTATGAATAAGTGCTACGTATCATTCAAAAAATAGAACTTTAACGAAAAGTTTCCGGTATTGTTCACTTTAACGAAAAATCATATTTTTACACTAAAAAGTCAATCATGGTACTATTCACTTTACCCTTTATTTTGTCATTATCATTCTCATTATTTTCTATTACATATCAATATAAATAAGGTAAATTACATAATAGCCCCTCATGTTTGAGGTCTATTACAATCTCATACAACATCTTTAAAACATTTCACTTTTATACCTCACATACTATTTTATTTCAATATAATACATCCGTTACATTTTTCATCGATTGATCCGTTAAGTGTTGACGTGGCTGCCAATATGGCACATCACGTGGCAAAAAAAATAATTTTTTAATTAAAAAAAAAACCACCTGAATCTTCTTAAAAATAAATAAATAAATAAAACTAAAAACCACCTCCCACAACCCCCCACCCCCGCAACCCTAAATTACATAGTAGGCCCTCAGGTTTGAGGTCTATTACAACCCCATATAACATCTTTAAAACATTTCACTTTCATACATCACGTACTATTTTATTTCAATATAATACATCATTACATTTTTCAGCCAAAAAAAAAATTTATTAAAAACAAAATTTATTAAAAAAAAAAACCCACCTGAATCTTCTTCTTCAAAAAAGAAAAAAAAAACAAAACTAAAAACCACCTCCCGCAACCCCCCACCCCCGCAAACAAACCCATAAATCTTACCCCCCCCCCCCGACCCACCTCCCTCTCCTCCACTCTCTTCACCTCTCCTTCCATCAAAAAACCCAGCAAACCTCCACTCCACCCCCACCTTCCACGATCCCTTTCTCTTCTTCACCCCCACCCCCTTTCTCCTTTCTCTCATCTGCAACCCCACCCACCTTTAGCAAACCTAACTCCACCACCAACCAAGCATCGAAAAAATTCAAAATTTGAAGGACAAAATTAAATACATACCTCGTTGTCGAAGTTAACCGACTCGCCGACGAGCAGGGTTGGGATGGGAGAGAAAGGTGAGTGCAAGCGAGTTGTAGAGAGTAGAAAAGGGTGGGTAGGGTTACAGATGAAAGAAGGGATAAATGGGGTGGGGGTCAGGTTGTGGGTGAGTTGGGTCCCAGGGGGGAGGGTTACGGGGAGATGGGATGGGGGGAGGGGGGAAGGGTTACTAGGAGATGGGATGGGTTTCTTTTTTTTTTTTTTTTTTTTTTTTTAAGGGATCTGGGTTTGGTTTGTGGTGGTGGGGGAAGAAGGGTTTACGGGGAGATGGGATGGGTTTTGGTTTTTTTTTTCTTTTTAAATTTAGAAAATTCAAGTTTAAAAAAATAAATAAATAAAATTTGCCACGTGGCACACATTTGGTTGACATGTGGCACAAATGTGGCAATCACGTCAGCGCTTAACGGATCAATGGATGGAAAATGTAACGGATATATTATTTTGAAATAAAATAATACGTGATGTATGAAAGTGAAATGTTTTGAAGATATTGTATGGGGTTGTAATAAATCTCAAACCTGAGGGGCTACTATGTAATTTACCCATATAAAATATTTTATATGAAAGTAAAAATAAGTTTACCAATGAAAAAAAATAAGGAAGCACAAATAAAACTGTTTTCCGGCGCTGAGTTGAATCAAGAAGTCAAGCATACAGTAATTCCAAGTTTTGATTTGCCACAACTAATGAGTGATGTTGAATGTAATATAAAAATTTGTTGGCCTAATAGGATAAACGATTCTCGTGGAGATAAGTTAATCGAAAGATGGGCTCGTGGTAAAAAAAAAATTAAGATTTAAACCCTCGTGGTGTAGTCTTATATCAAATTTAGTCAAAAGTGGTTGTTAGTCAAATGCATGTTAAATGCAGAGGTATAAATGTACTTTCACGTGTGCATTTTCTTCTTCCTCTCTCTTTGCTCTCTCTGTAATTTGTTCACTTTCTTCTATTTCGGGATGCTGTATTTTGCATATCTTGCATATCAGCAAGCACATAGATTGCGTCAACTGGACCAGTACATGGATTCCGTAATTTGCTCCTTCCACCACCCTGCTAGTGATCACAGAGGAAGGTCTAGTGTAGGAAGTCACCCTACAAGCAGTGTTGGACCGAAGAATTTATAAGCAAAGGAATGTTGTTGGAGTTTAGGCTTTGGTGCAGAGGCTTGGTCAGACAACAGAAGCAGCTAATGATATGAATCTGTGATTATCTTGATCACAATTAGTAATGTATTAGTAGATTAAATAATAAGTATTAGTTGAGCGATCAATTATATATGAGCTCATGCTCTTGGATGTAAGCAACAAATATATTTTACAAAAGAAATTATTACAAAAAAATAAATTGGAGCTATGCTTCTACCTTCTGTCCTCGTCTTCCATTGCCATTGCTTCTGCAAATTAGAGTTGATTGGATCATACTATTTATTCAGAAGCTCTTCCTACCCACTTAAAAAAAGGTGAAACCTTTGGTTGATTTTTGTTTAAAGTTATAGATTTTTATTGAAAATCTGAAGCGGGTTTTGTGTTGACATTTGTGGGTTTGCAGGATGATTTTGTTTTGAGGAAAAAAGTTGGGTGAAAGTGCTTTTGGAGTTGTTTAAAGAGTTTCATTGGCTAACAAGAAGCCTTCTTCCAAGTTAATAAAGTAATTAATCAATTCAATCTCTTTACATATTTTTGATTAATTTGTTTGTGCAGACCTGTTATATTGAAGAATGTACATGTTATGGAATAAATGTGGTGCGCTAACGTGTTGATTTTAATTGTTACTAGCAAGAAGGTGACTTGGTGTTAGATAAGGCAACTGATTATGGTGCGGTAGAAATTTGGATGAACAACCATGTGCGAAGAGCTGTGCTGATTTATGTTCGGCTTTCTTGAGGTATTTCTCTATAATACAAAATACAGCATCCTAAAATGGAAAGAAAATGAAAATACAAAATTATAGAGAGAGAGAGACAGAGAGAGAGAGAGCAAAGAGACAAGAAAGAAGAATGTGCACACGTCAAAGTACATTTCTTCTATATTTAATAGAAAAAATACTTTTGGATCAAATTTACTAACGAATTACAACACGAATGTTTAAATCTTAATTTTTTTACTACAGAAACCATAATTACCTTGTCACCAAGAAGATAGGATAAGCCAAATATATTTACACACATTTTGAGCAAAAAGTAAAATAAAATGACATAACAGAAGATGTTCTATTACGAAATGACACCGGGGAGGGAAGTCCATAGGCAAAAGCCCATAAACATATGAAAATCTTCCACATATATATAAAATAAAAAATAAAAATTGATGGTTTTTTTAATCTTTTAACGATAAAATCAACTAGTTCAACATTTAATAAATTGTATTTAAGTACCATCTTAGTGGATTAGATCCAGCAAAAAATGTCCAACGATGCGATAATGTCCCCCTAGAAGTGAAGGCATTCATCAGCACATTATTAAAAAATAAAAAACAGCAAAAGGAAAAGATAACACATGGAATAGAAAATATTTGAGCTGGGCTACGGGGAGAAGTCTATGGCCAAGCGGTTGACAGTGATGATGATGACGATGAGGACAAATGTGATGATGATATAGGACCTGAAGAACAACGCAGTTTGAAACAAGCATTACGTGCCTCCAAATAGTCAACATGGGAAAGAGAACACTTTCATAAAATTCCTAATAGAGCACAAGGTTCCGGGACAAGTGGTGGTGCACAAATGAGACAGGGAGGCAGTCTTAGAGAATCACAACCAATACCACCAATAGCCCTAAGTTTATATAAGTCATCCAAAGCACGTCAAAAGAGTGTTTGGAGTTATTTCACTGGAGGTAATGTGAATGAGGGAATGAGGTGTCTAATTAGCAAGTTCTTTATCTATGAAAATGTCCCTGCTGAGAAAGCATCATCACATCATTTCAAAAATATGGTAGTGGGATGTCAACAGGCCGGTGTTGGAGTACAACCTCCCACTCCCTATGAGATAAGAAACAAATATTTGGATATGGAGTATAAAGACATTGGCGAATATGTTAACAAGTTGAGGTCAAAGTGGAAAACTAATGGTTGCACAATCATGTGTGATGGATGGACCGGCCCGACTAGATTGTCTGTCACAAACTTCATGGTATACTCCAAGGGAAAGACAATTTTTTTGAAGTCTGTTGATGCTTCAGACCATATAAAGAACTACAAGTGTATTTACAAATTATTGAGGGATGTAATCATGGAGGTGGGAGTAATGTTGTCCAAGTCATGACCGACAACAGTTCTGCATTTGTCAAAGTTGTAAAAAAGTTAATGAAGCATCATAATGTGTTTTGGACATCATGTGCAGCACATTGTATTGATCTCATGTTTGAGGCAATGGGGAAGAGAGAGAATGTTGGTACTATGGTAAAAAGAGTTAGAACGATCACAAATTATATTTACAATCACGGTTGGTTGTTGGCAAAGATGCGTGAATTTTGCAAAGGAGAAATTATTCGTCCAGCTACCACTCGATTCGCCACCAACTATATTACATTAGACAGTCTACTTAAGAAGAAAGCAGGGTTGAAGCAACTATTCACTAGTGACGATTAGGCCAACCACAATTTCAGCCGCTCAAATGCAAGTCGTATGGTGAAAAGTATAGTGCTTGATCATGCTTTTTGGACTCAATCAGAACATGTGTGCCAAGTGTTTGAACCTCTTTACAAAGTTTTACGGATCATTGACACAGAAGTGTATCCTACTATAGGGGCAATATATGAGTTGATGCGTGTAGTGAAGGATGAATTGGAAAGAAAACATGGTGCAAGGTGGGTCATAAAGATAATTGAAGACCGATGGTATAAAACATTATATCACGATTTGCATGCAGCAGGTATAAATTAAGTCATAATTTGCAATTCATTTCTTTAGTTGCATAAGTATTAATTCTCTTATTAGAGTATGTATTTCTTTGAACAGCATATTATTTGAATCCTCGATACCAATACAGACCCGATGTTGGAGATGATGGTACCCTTATACGTGCTGTACATAATGTATACTCTAAATTAGACCCTGCATCACCAACAGTTGGCCAATTTGGAAATGAGGTACACAATTACTTAAATTATAATAATTACTTTGTGGATTAAACTAACACGATTTATTGAATTCAGCTAACATGGTTTAAAGATGCAAGAATAACTTTTGGAGAACCAACATCAGTTGCTGCTCGAACAAAAATGTCTCTTAGTGAGTGTAAACATATTTCACGATAAGTTTATAATAGAATTTGTTGGAGTTATTAGGCTTATCAACATTGTTTTTCATTGTAGCTGAACGGTGGATCATGTATGGGACCGATGCACCAACTGTGAGAAAGTTAGCAATCAAAGTATTATCACAAACAGCTTCCTCATCTACTTGTGAAAGAAATTGGAGCACATTTGCACTCATACACACAAAGCAAAGAAATAGGTTGGCTTATAGTAGGTTGGAAAAATTAGTTTATTGCTACTACAACATGAAGCTTCAAATTCGAGATAAGGAAGCAGAAATAGATCATGTCGACCGTGGTGACCCACTAGATGTGTTTGATATTGTTGCTGAAGATGATGATACAAAGGGTAACCAACTTTATCAATGGATTAGACCTCTTCATTTAGATGATGATGAAGGCAACCCAGCTCCCAGAGTTGCTGAAGAAGCATGTAATGAAGGGATAAATGTAGAAAGAGTATTAGCGGAGGAGGTTGGATCTAGCAGCGCTGACTCTTTGGAAGAACTTTTGCGCCCAAGACCAAGAAACACTGGAATTCCACCTTCTTCCAATCCTAAACAACCACAACATCGTGCTGATACTAATGATAGCTCTAGCACAAGATCAGGAGGAGACTCACCTAACACCGGAGATAGGAATGATGAAGGATATAGTGGAGCTGGAGGTAGTGATGGTGGATATGGAAACTATGTTGAACCACCTCCCGGATTTATAAGCCCCTTCACTGGTGAGGCAAACTTCACACATGCAACACAGGATGAGGACCATGGCAGTAGGCGGGCACGACCAGGAATTGGTGCCATAGGGAAGGACTATACTCGTAGAGAAAGAGGCAATGGGATTTTGTCAAGTCAAGAAGATGACTCGTTATCTATAACTTCGGACTCTGTTTGATTGGGAAGTAGTAACTATGGTTATACTTGTTGATGCACAAAATCAGCGAGGACTTTGGTACAACAGAAAATGTCAGGTTTGTGACCTTCGCTTGGTTGCTTCGATCACTAGTGAAGATAAGTACGTAAATGAATAGGGACAGGGAAGCAAACACAAGATGTACGTGGTTCACCCAGATCGGCTACGTCCATGAAGTAGAGGAGTTCTCATTAATTGTGAAGGGTTTACACAAATACATAGGTTCAAGCTCTCATTTTGTGAGTTCTAGTGAATAGTTTAGTACAAAATGACATTAGAGATTATTGTGGGAGAATGATCCCTATTTATAGAAGAGAGTTTCTAGTTTTGTTCTAACATTGACACGTGTCGTGTTGTGATTGGCTTCTGATGTTGACACGTGTCGAGCTGTGATTGGCTTCTGATGTCGACACGTGTCGCATTATGATTGGCCTCCTGGTTGAAGGGAAGCTCTTCTGGGTCCTTGACGGTATAACGTTGACCGGTGCTCAGTAGTTTCAGGATTGGTCAAGTATGGTACAAACAGTGCTCCCCTAAGTTCCTGAGTGAGGGAAGCTCATCGGTTGGGGACTTGCAATATCCAAGCCATTGAGTAATCACGAAACTTCTAAGTACTGAAGTGTGGTATCATTTTCACGTGCCTTATCTGTCTCATATGTAGATGTGGCATCTTCTCTGGAAGTACTTTTCCTCCATCCATGGGTGGTATCTTTAACCGATGAAGATGCACAAGGTAATGTATCAATTTCACTTGAAGCTTACTTGTAGTTTCGGGCTTGGTCAAGTGCGATACAAACCCTATAGTAGGAGTCCCCCAAGTCGTCGAGCTAGGAGATCTGCCGAAAGAGGTGACAGACAAGGTAAGCAGTCAAACTTCCAAGCAAGCAACCCAGGATCGGAGGTTTGACTTCGGCTTCCGGTTGATTGTTCTCTTTCTCCTTGTCTCTCATTCAGCTGCCAGGATAAGGAGAAGCAAATGGAGAAGAGATGATATGAGATACTTTTGCTTTTGAAGAAGTAACTTTCCACATGCTTATTCTTGAACTGTGCTGGAGGGTTTTCTGGTTCCCTTCAGAGTAAAAGGCCGACACAAGGTAATGTATCAATTTCACTTGAAGCTTACTTGTAGTTTCGGGCTTGGTCAAGTGCGATACAAACCCTATAGTAGGAGTCCCCCAAGTCGCCGAGCTAGGAGATCTGCCGAAAGAGGTGACAGACAAGGTAAGCAGTCAAATTTCCAAGCAAGCAACCCAGGATCGGAGGTTTGACTTCGGCTTCCGGTTGATTGTTCTCCTTCTCCTTGTCTCTCATTCAGCTGCCAGGATAAGGAGAAGCAAATGGAGAAGAGATGATATGAGATACTTTTGCTTTTGAAGAAGTAACTTTCCACATGCTTATTCTTGAACTGTGCTGGAGGGTTTTCTGGTTCCCTTCAGAGTAAAAGGCCGACTCAAGAATTTGAGGGTCAAAACAAGTCCATCAAATCTAGAGTACGTTCGACCTTGATGATATAGGATACTTTTGCTGTTGACGGAATAATGAATGTGGTATGGAAAGGTGTCGTGCTGTAGTGATCAGTTTCAGCTCACCGTTGAACCTTCTGCTTCAATCTTTTGCATGGTAGAAGTGGTGTGCAACCTTTGCATTTAAATGGTCCTTCAGAACATTCCTTCATAGTGACTCATCCATGCTTGGCAGCTTCAGTGTAAAGAGCCAATATCTGATCAACTGTCATGAGGTATGTGCCGGTGGAATTCATGACCTTGACAGTAGTTGAGGATGAGTTCTCGAGAGCAATGCTAAGTAAGCAACCAGGCAAAGGTCTCAGGCAGTTAGTTCCAGATTGGAGGTTTGATTTCAGGTTCCGACTTACTGCTCTCTTTCTCTTTGTCCTGCAGGTGTGGACAAGGACGAAGACAAGGACAGGGAGAAAGCATGATATGGGATACTCTTGCTTTCGACCCTGATGATATGAGATACTCTTGTTCTTGGTGTGGCTTATTTGCTGAGGTATTATCGGGGGGAAATAAAGCTGAGTATTTCGAGAGGTTATGTTGAGGGTGCATTCTCGAATGCGAGAAAGGGTTGAGCATTTTTGCAGGTTTACCTGTCCGTTGAGAAGGGAGGTCGATGTATATAGGGATTTCCCAATAACAAGTAGTAATGCTATTCATTTACCCTTCTTGGTTACAGCAATGTAGTGGGAGCTGCCAGCTTCACGTGTTTTAACTTTGTCAGAGCATTTTGAAAAAGTGGTATGTGGTATCTGGAAAGCTGATGTTGCGTGTGAAGATTACAGACAAGCTTTATCTAAGGAAATCTGGCTCTCGAAGTTCTGAGAGCTGTACCTCTTCGGTTTTCGAACAAGCAATCCCGTCAGGGATCTGGCTCTCGAGATTCGAAAATCGGTGCCGCTTCGGTTTTTGAGAAAGTAATTATGTTGAGAGTCTTTTCTCGAATGTGAGTAAAGGTTGGACGTTCTTGCTAGCCTGTCTTGCCACGGAACACGGAGGTCGACACACATAGGGACTTTCCAGTTGTCAAGCAGTGGTGCTGTTCGTTTACCCTTGTGGGTAATAGTAGGGTAGCTGGAACTTCAAAATTCTCGTGCCTAAACTTTGTCAGAGATCTTTGGCAAAGTTATAAGTGGTACCCGAGGAGTTGATGGTGCGTGTGGAAAATGGTGATTGAACAGTAAGATTCACGTGCTTTCTACTTCATCAGAAATCTTCGACAGATTGCCCGTAATTTCCGCAAAGCTGAGTGTGCATGTGACAGGTGCTGACGAGGCTGAAAAAGCAGGTGCTTCTTCGATTTCTGAGATCGGCCCTCGTGGTCTCTGAGCAGCTCAGCTTCCAAGAAAGCAAACGCCTCTTTGATTCCTGAAGCTCCGTCAAGTGTAGATTTTTATAGAGGTTGGCATTAAGTGCCACAGCACACTTGAATCTCCACCAGTAGAAGCTCCCTTCTTGCACTTCTAAGATCTTGATTTGTCTGACCTCTTACCTCTTAAACACCTTTGAAAATGTTTGGCCCCTCCGACCGTCGTTTGACTTGAACCTTGGAGAAGAGACAGCCACGCCTTCTCCAGACAACATATGGCGCCCATCCTTCATATCCCCTACTGGTCCTCTTACCGTTGGAGATTCTGTGATGAAGAATGATATGACTGCTGCGGTGGTGGCCAGGAACCTTCTCACTCCCAAAGATAACAGACTACTTTCCAAACGGTCTGATGAGTTGGCTGTTAAGGATTCTCTGGCTCTTAGTGTTCAGTGTGCAGGTTCTGTGTCTAATATGGCCCAACGCCTATTTGCTAGAACCCGCCAAGTTGAATCATTGGCTGCTGAAGTGATGAGTCTCAAACAGGAGATTAGAGGGCTCAAGCATGAGAATAAACAGTTGCACCGGCTCGCACATGACTATGCTACAAACATGAAGAGGAAGCTTGACCAGATGAAGGAATCTGATGGTCAGGTTTTACTTGATCATCAGCGGTTTGTCGGTTTGTTCCAAAGGCATTTATTGTCGGCGTCTTCTGGGGCTGTACCGCGTAATGAAGCTCCAAATGATCAACCTCCGATGCCTCCTCCTTCTGGGGTTCTGTCCAGTACTGAGGCTCCGGATAACCACCCTCCAGTGCTTTCTCTTTCTGGGGCTCTACCGACTGCTGAGACTTCCCCTGAGCAACCTTTGTGAAGGCTCCCTCTTGTTTGTTTATTTTGATTCATGTATATGTACATATTTGTAACTTATCAGAAATATCAATAAACAAGATTTGCTTCATTTCAACGTATTGTGTTAAATACACCAAGGCCTTCTTCACTAAGTTCTTTGAATTTTTTCTTTTGTTGAAGCTTGTATGTTAAAACTTTGTGAGTGAAGCATGTAGGTTGAGGTAGTGCTCCCTTAATTTCCCGAGTGAGGAAAACTTCTCGTTTGGAGACTTGAAAAATCCAAGTCACTAAGTGGTCGTGAGACTTCCGAGTATCAAGGTGCAGTAGCATATGGTAGGAGTCCCCCAAGTCTCTGGTCGAGGGAGTTGACGAATGAGGCATTTCCTTTCTAAGTGGTAGCCCAAAACTCCTTCTTCATATATATTTGTTATAAAAGTTGTTAGACCACGTGGTCGTGGGTTCGTTTCCCACAGACGGCGCCAAATGTTGATGCACAAAATCAGCGAGGACTTTGGTACAACAGAAAGTGTCAGGTTTGTGACCTTCGCTTGGTTGCTTCGATCACTAGTGAAGATAAGTACGTAAATGAATAGGGACAGGGAAGCAAACACAAGATGTACGTGGTTCACCCAGATCGGCTACGTTCACGGAGTAGAGGAGTTCTCATTAATTGTGAAGGGTTTACACAAATACATAGGTTCAAGCTCTCATTTTGTGAGTTCTAGTGAATAGTTTAGTACAAAATGACATTAAAGATTATTGTGGGAGAATGATCCCTATTTATAGAAGAGAGTTTCTAGTTTTGTTCTAAAATTGACATGTGTCGTGTTGTGATTGGCTTCTGATGTTGACACATGTCGAACTGTGATTGGCTTCTGATGTCGACACGTGTCGCATTGTGATTGGCCTCCTGGTTGAAGGGAAGCTCTTCTGGGTCCTTGACGATATAACGTTGACCGGTGCTCAGTAGTTTCGGGATTGGTCAAGTATGGTACAAACAATACTCATAACCAACCATTTCCCTACCCTTCATATGCGATTCCTGTTGGGATGGAATCGAGTGACTCATGGAAACAATCCGAGACTCAATCTCAAATGATTTTGCTTATGGACAAGGTCAACCAATCTCGGATCCATATGGGTGGCATGTTAACAATTACATGCAAAACTATTTTGGGGATTTATCATTTGATAACTACTCTTCATAATACACTCACTCTACACATAGAGATGATGAAGATAGTGAAAATTTTGAACCTCATAGGAACTCTATGTGGTACTAAGTCACTCATGTATCTTACCATGCAATGTATAAAGTGTAAAATATTGTACTAATTCATTATATATAAATTATTATGGTGTGTTTAAACTTCTTTCATTAATTACTACATATTTTCTACACTCACAATGTTTGCCAGCTCGCTATATAATCAACTTGATAATGGTAAATCCATCATGCAATGCATTTCCTTCCAATTTTTTGTGATAAACTAATAGATAATTGACTAAATAACCATCCTGCAAAGTTTCAATAAAAATTTCCAAATTTTTCTTACAATTTCCGTGGTTTCCATATTATTTTTATTGATATCGATATTATCCTGATATTTTCATCGATGTTTCCGTGTTTTCGGACTACCGATATTTCCGATATTATTGATATTTAATACCTTGATTATATCTTTAAAAAAGGCTTTTCGTTAAAAGAAAAGTTTTTTTGGACTTTTCGTTAGTTTTCCTTACAAAAAAATGACTTTTCTTTATAATTAAATAGTTCCATAGTAATTAACAACAAACAAATGAAACATGATTTGTATCAACTTTCACACAAAATAGAGAATAAGATAGATTTTACAAATCTTGTTGTTGTTAAATTAATTTGAATTTTGGTATGATATATGAATTGAGGGACCGACGGATCGTTGTGAGAAGAGAATATCAAATGTTTATTAATTTTATGTCATATAAGTATAATACAAATGTTAGAGTTAATGGTGCTATGTAACTGAAAGTTCTAATTTGGAACAGGAAAAAATAGGTTTGAATTTGTTGAATACTGACCAATAAGAGGAAGATTGTAAATGAAAGAAGTATATAGGAGGAGGGTTGCAAAAACAAAAGTCAGAATTGCAAATAATTTTTAGTAAAATTCCGAGTGCTTGAAAACCCCATTAGTTGCATCTCCAATGTATGATTCATTAAAGTTAGGCATACAAAGGACAAACATGTCTAACATAGTGAAGTGCAGGTAAATTTCCATGGCCCTGATGGAAAATGGTAGTGATTAAGAAGCCATGGTTAACCTCCCGTTGATTGTGTTGAATTGCGGCATGTTTACTTCTTGAGGAAGAAGATGGTACTTTATGCCAAGATTTTGGAAAATTTTCTTTAACTCGAACACAAGCTCTGATCTTCGAGCACTCTTTTCCCCATAATTTTGATGGTTCATGGTGTGTTGAACACATAGCGTCATTTTCATCTTGTCCACATTCTCTATCTCCTTCACTAGGATTGAGTGTTTTTGGTTCCAATACTTCGGCTTGCTCTCAAGGTATCTGCACAAATTCCACGCAACATTTGTAACCAAAAATTAATTCCTCAACATATGTTTGAATATGTAATGATGTTGTAGTTTAAAGTGTTTTCCTGTGACTTTTCATAGTAAAAAACTAACAATTTTACATGTTGCATGTGAGAGAAAATTATGGAATATAAAAGAGTTGATTTTGTTTTTCTTTCTATTATTTGAATGTGTAAAATTACTAATCTATTCTTATTATATAACTGTTGTTTACTGCAACTAATCTATCCTTAGTTTCAGAAAAAGGTTTAGCATGTGACATACATATAATGCAACGGTAACGATATATTAAACTTAAACATATGGTGTTCTCACAAAAAAAAAAAAAAAAAAATCATATTTCCTTGGAAAATTCGCTTCCAACTTTACTAGGATTAACCAATTAAGGACTACGTACCAAGCATGTACATATATTATAGTCCATATATATCGACCTAATAAATTGGTGACCTATGACTTAATTAGCACCCAATTATACACGTAAATAGAAATATGGTATCACAAGATATAGCTTTTATAATCAGGGTGAAATATATATATATATATATATATATATATATATATATATATATTACCTTAATAATTTCGATCATGTAACCTTGTAAAAATGGAAATATAAATATGCAAGGTAGATGAGATGGGTTGCTTACGATTGTATGGACTTCTTGAGTGCAGAAACATCATCAACTGGAGTAGAGACATCAATTGTGAAATCAACAGTGTCGGCCATATCTGGACTCCTTCTGAAATTACTAATGGGCTTTGTAAGAAGCACAGAATTTGGGTAGTATATTTTCTCATTGTCGTATCTTAAGAAAACGGTTGATAAAATGTTCATCTCTTCTACAATCATCTGCATAAAAATAAGTACTCAACGTTAAATTTAGATCATCCTAGAGGAAATAACAAGGCCAATTCCAAAACCATGCTTATGCAATGTTTAGTATTGATAGGGTTACTTTATTTTCTTCACTAAGGTTCTAATGAATTCAACTAAGGCATAACGATGGAGAAATACATCATAAAAAGTTAAATAGGAGGGCTTAGAAGGGCATTACATGAGCTGATCAAGAGGCATGTGTGAGAGATTTTGAAATGAATGAGTCATTTATAATTCTCTTTTACATATCTTTGTAATCATGTAGTGCATTTTCTAATTTTTGACATCTATCTTTTTGTGGCCATTTTTTTTTTGGCATAAATGCATTGAAATTTGAAAATACCTCACCTAAACATTACCCTAAATAATTTGACGTACAATACTTTTTTCATCTCCAACATTAAGGGCTAGTTTGGTATTGCTGTGATTTGAAAAAAAGCTATTGTGAGAATAAGTGACTGTGAAATAAATTAGCATAGTGTTTGGTAAATTTTTTTGTAAAAGTGCTTTTGGAAAAAAAAAAAAGCAGTCTAATAGTGGGTCTTTTCATTAAAGGAGCACTGTAGTTCCGTGTGCTTTGAAAAAAGCCAGTTTTCCAAAGCTGCAAATAGCAGCTTCAACTTTTTTCTTTGATTTCAGCTTATTCTCACAACAACTTTCAAAATAAGCCATTTTTTTTCAATTTACCAAACACCTAAAACTCTCACAGTTTTTTTTCATGGGTGTTTTTTTTTAAGCACCTCACTCCCAAACCACCTATAAGACTTGTGACAACAGATCATCCTAATTTTTGCTCAATTTTGAGCCTCATTTATTTATGGTGCTCTAAATTTTCATTCTTTCTTCAGATTATTATTTATTTTATAAAATTGTATTTTCTATTTTATTTACACCTTAGAAAATATGTATTCCTTTCCATCCCCTACTCAGAACACCTTTTCTCTTTGTAAGTTAATATCATATTCACAATATTATATTTACACTCTAGAAAGTCCTCGGTCACCACAAGTTTCCATCTTTTTCGGCCAAATTTTTCAGTTAGCCTAAATTTTGTAAACCAAATGATGTGGATGTTGATGATTGAGTTATTACTTAAATGCTGATTAATATGTTTATTTCTTATTGATGACACATCATTTAATTTGCAAATTTGGTAGTATTCACTATACATTTATTTTTACCTTTTTTAGGTACTATTCACTACACATTTATTTATCATTTTTCATTAAAACTAATTTTTTTTTAGACTTTTTGTTAATTTTCCTTTAAAAATTTGACCTCCCTAGTATTACCCTTACAAAAAATTACTCCTCAAAACCTTCTCTATGTACGTACCTATAAATTGGGACCGCAAGATAATCGATTTTGTTTTTTTTCTAAGAGATGAATGAAGAAAAAAGGTTTGTACAATGGGTTGTTAATATAATTTCCTAAAGAAGGTATTCCAAAAAATAAAATATATAAATATGTCTGACCTGCACGCCATCCACCACACATCGATCACCAACATCGAAGGGGTGCATCACAAACACAAAGATGATGGACTCGAACATAGTTTTGCACATGTTCTGGAACATGAATCCCACAAGCAGCAGTTGAGACGTAACAACAAAGATCACCTTAGTTGTGGCCAGACCCATCACCAAAAGGGTCACCACGGTTATAATTACAGTTACGACCGCACTCGCCAACTTGTGAAGTTGTTGGACAGCAGTCTTGGTATCATTCAAGGAGTGAGCCAATGCTTTACGCTCAATATAGGCATACACCTATAAAACCAGTCAAACAATTTAAAATTATTATCAGAAAACGAGTAATGCTATTTAGACAGACAAACTGATCTTGTTACGGAGAGACACTGCAATTTAATTAGCTTTGTACGTCTATATAGTTCAATGTGTGCTGTTTTGATTTCATTTAGTACCATGTTTGTTGTTTCTTTCCTTTAGTTTCTGGCGACAACATTATATATTGACCGAGGAAATTGCTATTTGTAAATTATATTGAAACTCACCACCCAATTTCTGAAGGAAGACTTCGTTATTTTCCCAGTTTCAATTGCTCCTTCAAAGAGAGGAAATATGGTGTGAGTTTCATCACTCTTCAAGAACCGTAGTAAATCTTCCTCTTCTATGTATCTGTATAAGGACGCCAGAAAAAAATTAAAACTTTGAGAATGGTATTCATCGAGGCCTGGTCGGTCTCAATTATCGAAAGGCTACATAATAAAAAAATATCTAATTAAAACCAAAATGTTAGCTAAATTATGATATCAATGAGTTCATGCATGCTCATTGCTCAGCATGTAGATATAATAACAATTGAAAACAGTCAAGCCAAAAAGACTATTGTAAGGACTTGTAACTTAGTTAATTTAGATTATTCAGATTTTTGGCATGTTTCGAGTTCCATACCTCACTATTTTAAGACACCATCAAACTCGATACTATATTAGTATGGTTTCTCAACGTACGTCGTTGAGCATGCTTAAATTTAACAAAAACTAAATAAATAAATAAATAAATAAGAATAATGTTAGGAAGAAGAGTCAAAGAGATAGATAAATAGACACATCTAATTTATTTTATCTGTCATTTAGTACAGGTATTTCCCTTCATTTGTAAGTAAGAGGTCTTAGGTTCGATTATCGCTAAAGGCAAGTTTGAACCATATTATTACTAACTCATTGTGAAGTTAAGCACACTCCCTCCCCTTTAGCGTAGATAATATCGTTTTTTAAAAAAAAAAATCTTTTATCCAGCATAATAATGTGAATCGGCCTTTAACGAGTTCTAATATGCAACTTAATTAAATTTCTAAACTAAATTTTATAAACCAAATAATATGAATTATGATGATTGAATTATTATTAAATATTTATTTAAATATTTATTTTTTAATAATATTATTCAATAAATAAATAAGGCTACAGTTTTACAGAAAAGTAGTGCATCTTTCAGTGCACCACGCAACTCGTACGACCACGTGTGCCAGCTGTGTGCCATTTATACTCACAAATCGCTATTGTGCTCAAGGACGTACGTAGAATGATAAGGGTAGATGCCATGACCACTATTGACATTTGGTAGTCGTGAATTGTTAAAGGTTTTTACTAAAAATAGTTTTTAAAATTGGTATAACTTTTAATTTTGGTTTTTTAGATTTAAAATTAATAGAAATTATCATTGAAATTGTCTATCGTCAATCATTTTTGTGCTTTTGTGAAACATTTATGTTATATTAAACAAACACCAGTGTAAGTGAATGAGTTATTTTGACAAAAACACCCTTAATTTACCAAAGATTGTTCACAGAATGATCAAAATGATTGATAATAGATGATAAGGGTAGATGCCATGACCACTATTGACATTTGGTAGTCGTGAATTGTTAAAGGTTTTTACTAAAAATAGTTTTTAAAATTGGTATAACTTTTAATTTTGGTTTTTTAGATTTAAAATTAATAGAAATTATCATTGAAATTGTCTATCGTCAATCATTTTTGTGCTTTTGTGAAACATTTATGTTATATTAAACAAACACCAGTGTAAGTGAATGAGTTATTTTGACAAAAACACCCTTAATTTACCAAAGATTGTTCACAGAATGATCAAAATGATTGATAATAGACAATCTCAGGAACTACTTATATCGATTTTAAATCATAGGAACCAAAATGAAGAGTTATACCAATTTTAAAACAATCATTTTGGCTAAAATGCCGAATTATGAATATAGTGAGTGCCCTTCTTATATGTACAACACTACAACTAATATATTGCAAGCAAAATCCCTTTATTTCTGTATATTGAAGTAATTGTGCTATGGCTACAAATTAAAAGGGCAAAAATTTTAATCAAACACACTACACTTACTGATTAAAAAAGTAAGAAGCTCTCAATTAGAAGGCTCTAAGATTTCTTTGTATCATCATTATATAACAAGTGTACTCATAAACCAAGTCTAGTTAATGCATACTTTTATAGGCTAAAAAAAAACTTAAAAGATGAGACACTTTTTGAGTCTTGGTAAGATTTTAGTTTGGTATATAGACTGTGTTCTGAGGGCGCCAATATAATATCACAAAATAGAACATATTATGTCTAATCAACATTCAACACTGAAAAGAATTTGAAATCAAATTATAAAAGACAATTCAACATCTCAAACCGTCTAATAAGAAAACTGTTTGTATACAAACAATAAATTTATTGTTTTTGTTGGCCAGGCATAGAAAAACTATGCATAATAATTTTATGGCATGTATACTTGTAAGAAATGGAATTTGAAAGAATATGTATCATTCTTATTTATGTGTTCAAAAAATAGATCTGTCCCATATGTTCTGAGCATGGCATACCATTAAAATGAAGGTGTGTATATCCCGTTAATATACAAAGATTGTTTATCTCATACCCATTTCTGCTCATCTCTTATTTTTTTTGTAAGTAAACATGTCCTTATATATAGTAAAGCATAAAAACATTATCAATGGGTCTGTTAAGTGACACTCGAGGGTTTCATATTTGAAAAGTATTCCATTAATCAAGGAGATAACTGCTAGAAGGGACCATATATAAAAAATTAATCAAGGAGATAACTATGCATCAAGCATGTTCATTTCATGGTCCAAAATTGAAAAAATAAGCAAAAGTAAGAAAGGGACCGTATATATATAATTACTTCAAATGCATGATGAACCATCAGTAGTGTCTCAAGCACTTATTATATATTAAGTGATAAAAATAATAAAGAGGGCTGCCGTGCATCATGATATCTTAACCTAGTACTCATTGAGGATGCACCACCACATGCTATTTTAAATATGCAAATTATTTAGTGAAGGTAAAAGTACATTAGCTAGGGAAAGTGAAAAGTGAAAAACTTACTTAGCACCGGGCTTGGCAACGTTCTTAAAAATCCTTTGACCACTATTTCTGGCCTCCCATTCACTTGTAATCTCCGACTCTGCATTTCCAAAATCATCCATGGTTCTCGAAATCGTGGACAACCCCGAAGACTTAACGTAGTTTACAAGCCTCTTCACGCTCCACGCCGTTGCCCTTCTCGTCATGCTCAACCTTCTAAGCTTGTCCATGTCAATCCTCCTCGACCCTTCTCGCCTATAAGACCTTGAAACTGGATGAGACTTGTCTCTCAGCCTTGCGGGCAACGACTTCGAAGCCTGAAAACGATGATGTGGAAGCTCCCTTTCGTCCTCGTCTAGTGGAGGCCCAGATAGGGTTTCCAAAATATAGTGGTGGAAAACACTCTCTTTCATGCGATCAAAGAATGTAGCTACATGAAACGAGGATGCCAAGACTTTAACAAACAAAATCTTAAGCAGCCATATCGTGGCTCCTATTAGCACGGCGATAAGAGCACGAAAGACTTTCTTGAGGACCTTGCTGTGCTTGTCAGGGAACATGATCGTCCAAGCAACTAAAACAAGGCCTAACCAAGCACAATTTTGGAAACTCTTCCTCAAACCAAACACAAAGTAGAGTACCTTTTCTCTAAGCATGAAGTTTCTCTCTATGAGAAAGACAAGAAACCCCACAACCCAACCAGAGACTAAACGCCCACAAAACAAAACCATGACCATTAGACACCATTTCCATATCTCCAAACCCCATTTCACTTTATTTTTCAGAACATCTAGGGTTAGGGAGCATACCAAGCAAGTCATTATTATGAGAAACAAAGTCCACTCAATTACAGCTCGCTTGTTTATCTTTCTCTTCCTTCTCTTTCGGTGCTTTACGTGCTTGCCGTCCCCATCTTCATCGTCTTCTTCATTTTCGTACCAGTCTTCATCGTCATCTTCATCCGTGGACGAGTTATTGTCTTGGGATGGGTTTAAGTGTTGGAGTTCTTCCGATTCGAGAATTGTTCGTGGTGGCAAAGGGTACTTAATCTCCTCAAACCGTGACCGGGGCTTCGAGAATTTTAGGCGTTTAAGGGTTTTTGCACTTGATAAGGGTTGTGGGATTGAAATATTAGAGTCTGCTTGGGGTGACTGTTTGAGTTTAGGGTTTGGTTGGTCTATGGTGACTATCACATGCTCTGTGTTGCTCTTCTGGACCTCCATGGCTTGCCTTCAACTCTCAAATAGAAAAGAAAAAAAAAACAAAAGTATACTTGGATGGAAGGCTGTGGAAATCTGTTGGGTTCCCTCTAGGATACAAGATTTAAGAAGAAAACATCATTGATCAATGGAAGCTAGCTGTTGTTCTCTCTCTCTCTGATTCTCCACTAAATACTCTAGATTGTAGATGAAGATTGCAATTCTCACGTTTTACTTATGAATCATTACTTTAATTTTGTGGGGAACACCTACCCATAGCCCAACATATTGGATACATGGCAGTCTAAAACCACAACAATCATATCCGCAACCTTTGATATGTACGAAAAAGTTTTAGGTCATATGTATATAATATGTATATGTATATGTGTATATACATGTATTGGATTATCAAATTACTACCCAAAAAAATTATGGTTGCGACAAAATTTTAGCCAACGAAGACAATTTTGTTGGGAAAATACCCAATACGACGAAGTTTAGATCCTGTCGCCTGATTGTATATGGGTTAATAACCTGATGCGCGCGGTGGACATTAGTCGACGACGAGCTAGTCGTTAGAGGAACTTCAAGGCGACTATATTTGATCGCTGTTAGAGGTGTTTAAAAAATAGGCGGTCCTATTTCGCCCTCTTACGATGCTAATAGAATGAAATATTGCATGGATTACTTGAAGGGAAGCTGAAAATAGAAAAAGATTTTAGTGTGCTCGGAATACAGGATACATATAAGTAGAGGGAAATTTTATTTTTCAAGTGCCCCTTCACTTGTATAATGACATGTGGTGTATCACTCTGTAGTCCATACACAGTTGAAATATTTCTCCTGAAAATAAACTCCTCATGCATCCCTTACGGTAATTTTTGAAACAACCCTCAAGATAAATAATAATAAAATAAAATAAAGATTAAGTACGTAAAACCTCATTCTTTTTAGTGTCATTCCAAATTGATCTCATCAATTTTAAACATTCCAAACAAGTACTCAACTTATTAAAAATGTCACATTCGTTAAACCCTAGTTAAAAATCTGTTGATTTTTTATTCAAAAAATATGTTAAATTAACTTGCTTATTTTGTCTTCAAAATCAATAGAAAATCATATAAACATAGCCTCCACCAACTAACGGTTCCCACCACTCCACCATGCCATCAACTCCAAATCCAACGGACAACCACTAACTCAACCCTACAACTCAAGCAGCCAACATCGAGAAGAAGGTCATGGAGGTTGCTAAAATGGTATGGATTGCCATGATGCAGCTACCACCATTTTCACCCCCCTCCCCCAAAGAACTGTAAGTTTTACGAGTCGAGAATCGACAAATGAGAAAATCACATGAGCACAAACAAACTCCTTGAAACCCTATCTAAATTCTTAATCCTTTTCTTTGTTAAGAGATTGTCCTCGTTATGTAATTTCAATTGGGGTCCATTTTCAATTCAATTCAATTCATTACCTGGTTGATCATTAGATTCCATATTATATCATCTACGTTGAAATTTAGATTTTGAAGCAACTAATATTAATATTGTTCATGATATACCCAGTTAGTGGGTTTTGAATATAATCCATATTTGAAAAATTAAATGGGGCTTAACGAATGTGATCTATTTAATAAGTTGGGTACTTGTTTATAATGTTTAAAAAAATTGAGACCAATTTGGAATAACACAAAAAAGTTGGGGGTTTTAGGTACGTAATCCTAAAAACCTCATGATATTATTTTTTGTTTTTATTTAAGGACAAATAGTCGCTCAACCGCTAATTATAACCTCTTGCATGGTTTGATCTCTTATCAATGTATGACTATATCCTCACATTCTCACACATCTCTTACGTGTGGCGAAGTTTCAAGTCAAACACGTGGACAATACAAAGGGAGTGATCGTGGAGCACGTGTGTCAGTTGGGTTTCACACGTGAGCCAACTTGCTCTGATACCATGAAGAAAGTTGGGGTTCTACCATAAAATCAATTAAAAATATGGGAAGTAACTTAGCCTCTTATAAACTTTTACATAGTTTGGTTCCTCACCAATGTGGGACTTTGTCCTCACATTTTCACACTAAAAACTCTTTTCACGCTGTAAGTGGTTTGAAGTTAACAAATGCACGTAGTAGCCTGCAGAATTTGGCGGTTCCACCTCATCTCCAGTCTCCGCCCCCATCGACCACTGCAAATCGACATACAAATGTGAAGTTCAGATATTTAGTATACACATGTAGTACATTTAGCATCGTTGTTTTTTTGTTTGGTACACTTAAACTTTATTAAAAATTAGTTACCAAAATTAAAAAATATTTACTGAATTGAAATTCACTCTAAAGCAGCTCCCTTTTTCCTTTCATGGTTGAGGGATGAGGATCCTCTTTGTGGAAATCCTAGGAGGGATGAGGATCCTCTTTGTGGAAATCCTAGGAGTCTTCACATTCTAATCGTTAATCGTACATCGTGCGATTAGTTTTTGTTAGTTACTATTTATGTTTAATTTTAAATAATAAAATTTAAATAATTTCTAACTGTATTATGTACGATAAATGACTAAAATATTAGAATCTTTAATATTCTTACCATTTGGATCCAGATGGAACCAAATCCCATTCGATTTACTAACGAACTATTAGATTAGATGATTCCTAATGTGTAATATTAGTCAACAAAATGATTTGTTGCCACTCGTCACCTCAAAAGACGAAAAACATTTATGTCGTCCTGTCGAAGGTTGGCAGTGCTTTTTGTCACTTCTCCATTATGTTCTCGATGATGAAGAAAAATAAGCATTATTATCCACAACTTTTTGAAAATCGAATGAAAAACCAACACTTCAAATATTTCTTTACTATAACTTATTCGATTATATCATGTAATTAGTTCCAACAACATCTTTGAGGTTTCATATCTCAGTTATTATATAAGGCCAAAATTTATGTTTTCCAACTCAAAGTCTCAAGAGTGTGAATGGAGCCAGATGCGCTTGATTATGACGTACCAAATCTACCGATTGCATGTCGTGTGAGGACGTCTTTGTGATGATGATTGATGAGGCCTGTGAGTTATAATTACTCATATGTAGTAAGGTTACTTTTATTATACATTTATTACAACGATTTAATGATATTAATTTATTTTATTACTATTTTAATGTTAATATATCATTGTATTAAAACAAAACTACCTGTATTTAAAAAAATTTGTTCAATGAGGTTACATTTATTCGCCACGAAAATGAAAATTTAGAATTTTTCATCGCTTTGGCCTTAATTTGTCTTACCTTGCCCTTAACTTTACTTTTGTTTTGCTTTTTTCTTGTCTTTGCCTTATTTTACCTTTGCCTTGCCTCTGCTTTTGACCTAAATTTTTTTGGGGATTTTCGTGTTTACCTTGCCATGTGCTTGCTTGCCATACCGCTATCTTGCTGTGACCATGTCTTGCTATGACCGTGCCTTACTGTGGGTCTGTGATCATGCCTTACATACTAGAAATTATTATTTGTCCGACGAAAGTTTGCTTTACGGACAATTTTTTGTTGGCAAAATAACTTTACTCGACAAAATAAAAAAATACCGTCACACCGTTTTGAGTTTTTTTTAAGACTTTAGGCAATGAAAAAATTTGACGGGCAAAGCACATTTTGTCGGGAAAAGATTTCGCGCCAAGGGACAAAATTGCCGAGTATTACACCATCTTTTGCCCGATGGAAAGCAAGTTCGTCGGTGGAGGTAATTTTGCTCAACGGAAAAGTTTGTCTATTAAAGTGAAAGTATTCGTCGAGTGAAGGTATATTTTAGGATTTAGGGTTTAGGGTTTATAGTTCATCGGGCAAAGTGAAGATTTCGTCGGGCAAAGGTGAGGGACATTTTCGCATATTCGATTCCTTCGATGGTTTTCACAGTTTGCAAAATTAATTTCAACTGTCAATGTACTCACCCAAATGGAAAAATTCACCCAAATCAACAATTCCTTCATTGGCAGTGGCGGATCCACAGTGGGGTCGTCGGGGTCGCACGACCCCTTGGAAACCATGGAAACAACCTTGAAGCTCCCATATGCGACCTCTTGGAGCTGGGGTTTTCGGAGTCGGACTCGCACGCCAACTGTTCGACAAAAAGCCTGAACGAAGACTCGGCAAGTAGAGGAAGAAGAAGCAGCGCTCGCGCGCGGTTCTTTTTTTTCAAAACAGACGGGTAAAACGGCGTCGTTTTGGCCCAGGAAATTTTTTTAAATGACCTGGCCAAAACGGCGTCGTTTTGGGCCAGGCCTAACAAAAAAAAGAAAAAAGAAATTCCCACCGTGTCCCCCCCCAGTCCCAGCCTTCCTACCCGACTTCTATACAATCAAAAGCCCCAATTTCTTTTGTTTTCTCATCCTCCAACCCTAACTCAATCCCCCCAAACCCTCAACTCCTCTCCTCCCTTGTTGATGCTGCCCCCAAACCCTCAACTCTATCTCCTCCCTTGCTGCTCCCCTGCTGGCGGCTCCAACTCCATCTCCTCCCTTTGTTTATATTGTGAGTATTTATTTTGAATATTTTGTATATGTAGAATATATTTAATTAATTGAAATTCAATTCATATTTATTTTGTGAGTTTTTATTGATGGTTTGTTTATATTGTGAGTTTTTATTGGTTTGTTTTTATTGATGGTTTGTTTATATTGATGGTTTGTTTATATTGTGATTTTTTATTTTCATTATTTTGTATATGTAGAATGCAAGATGAGATATTTAATTTAATTGAAATCCAATTCATATTTATTTTGATTATGTTTATGGTTTGTTTATATTGTGAGTATTTATTTTGAATATTTTGTATATGTAGAATATATTTAATTTAATTGAAATTCAATTCATATTTATTTTGATTATATTGATGGTTTGTTTATATTGTGAGTTTTTATTTTCATTATTTTGTATATGTAGAATGCAAGATGAGATATTTAATTTAATTGAAATCCAATTCATATTTATTTTGATTATGTTTATGGTTTGTTTATATTGTGAGTATTTATTTTGAATATTTTGTATATGTAGCATTATTATGGAACGGTTTTTTAAGAGAAAGTCATCATCCGGTTCGGGTAGTTCGAATAATGTTGATAGTTCAAATACTGTTGGTAGTTCAAGAACTCCAAGTTCAAGACAAAGTCAGTTAGATGATGTTTTGGGTAATCTTCAAGCGGATCCTGGATTAAGAACTCGAATAATAGATTATGACGCTAATATGAGAGATGAGGTCCGAAGATTATATCTACAAAAAGGACCTTGTCAACCTAGAGGTCATAATTTCCCAATAACTAATATGTCGGGAATTAATCGACGCTTCATTCCCCAATGGTTTGATGAGTTTGATTGGTTGGAGTATAGTGTATCTAAAGATGCGGCATTTTGTCTCTATTGCTATCTCTTTAAAACCAATTTTAAACAAGTGGGTAGTGAAGCTTTCACTGGAGATGGATTTAAGAATTGGAAGAAAGGGAGAGAAAGATTTAAGATGCATGTTGGACCGGTTGGGAGTGTTCATAATAAGGCTAGAGAAGCTGCTACAAATTTGATGAATCAAGCTACACATATTGAAACGGCAGTGAGCAAACACTCTGACCAAGCTCGTAAGGCTTATCGCACATGCTTGATTGCTTCAATCAAGTGCACTAAGTTTTTATTGCGACAAGGTCTTCCTTTTCGTGGCCATGATGAAAGTGCCACTTCAAGCAATAGGGGAAATTACTTGGAGTTATTGCAATTCCTTGCAGATAATAATGATAAAGTTAGATAAGTTGTGATGGAAAATGCTCCGGGGAATCTCAAATTACTAGCTCCTTCCATTAAAAAAGAAATTGTGAATTCATGTGCCCTTGAAACACTTGATGCTATCATGGATGGTCTAAAAGATAGATTCTTTTCAATATTGGTGGATGAAGCACGTGATGTGTCTGTGAAAGAGCAAATGGCTATGGTGTTGCGTTATGTGGATGACAACGGGCATGTAATTGAAAGATTTGTGGGTATCCAACATGTTACCGACACTACTTCAAGTTCACTAAAGGATGCTATTGACACATTGTTTTCTCGCAACGGTTTGAGCATTTCCAAGCTACGAGGACAAGGTTATGATGGTGCTAGCAATATGAGAGGTGAGTTGAATGGCCTTAAAACAAAGATATTGAGCGAACAACCTTGTGCATATTATGTTCATTGCTTTGCTCATCAACTTCAACTAGCTTTTGTTGCCGTAGCAAAGAAGAATATAGACATTGCCTCTTTTTTTGCAACGGCTAATAGTGTGGTTAATCATGTTGGAGCATCTTGTAAGCGGCGTGATTCACTTAGAGGGCAACTTCAAGAAGAGCTTGTGATAGCTTTTGAAAATGATTGTCTTATAACGGGGCGAGACTTAAATCAAGAAACAAGTCTCAAACGTGCCGGTGACACACGATGGAACTCACACGATGGAACTCACACTATGGTACCTTGATTAGCATCATTTCTATGTTTTCATCCGTGGTTCATGTGCTTCAAATGGTTATTGATGATAATCCCAATGAAAGTGCGGGTGAAGTAAATAAGTTAATGAGAGAGATACTTACTTTTGAGTTTGTGTTTCACCTTTTCTTGATGAAAGTCATATTGGGACTCACAAATGATTTGTCACAAGCATTGCAAAGGAAAGATCAAGAAATTGTGAATGCAATGGCTTTAGTGAAATCATGCAAGGAAAAGCTATATTGGATGAGGAATAATGGGTTCGATGCATTGGTTGATGAAGTATCTTCTTTTTGTGAAAAACATCATATTGATGTTCCTAACATGGAAGAGGCATTTATACTTCCAGGGAGGTCAAGGCGTTATGCTCCAATAAAGACAAATCGTCATCATTATCGTGTGGAGCTCTTTATTTATGTCATTGATGAGCAAATTACGGAGTTAGAGGATCGCTTTAATGAGGTAAATACCGAGTTGCTTATTTGTATGGCATGTTTGAGTCTGAAAGATTCATTTGTAGCTTTTGATAAACCAAAGTTACTTCGTCTTGCTCAATTTTATCCTCAAGACTTTTCGGATGTAGATCGTTTGGCACTTGAAGATCAACTTGAGATTTATATTCATTATGTGTGTTCCAGTAGTGATTTCTCTCAATTGGAAGGGATTGGTGATCTTGCAAAAAAAATGGCGGAGACAAGGATGCATCAAGTATTCAATTATGTATATTTGCTCATTACATTGTCTTTAGTTTTACCAGTTGCAACTGCTTCAGTGGAGAGAGCATTTTCTGTCATGAATATTGTTAAGGGTCCACTTAGGAACAAAATGGGAGATCAATGGTTGAGTGATAGCTTGCTTGTTTATATTGAGAGAGATATTTTTGCTTGTATTGAAAATGAAGCTATAATGCTTCGTTTTCAAAATATGAAACCTCGTCGTGGACAATTATAGTTTGTAATATTGTTTCCATTATGAATTATGAATGAAAGTACTATGATTTCATTTTCAATATGTTTTTCCATCCTAAATTTTTATTTGAACTTTTACACTGCGACCCCTTGGGGTAAGATTCCTGGATCCGCCACTGTTCATTGGTATATACTCTGAAATGGCATATGTCAGAAGTCACCCAAATGCAAGTTTCCAGGATTAAGTAACGAGAACTGCTTTCCTTTTCTTTTTTGTTCAAAGCCATAAAATCCCAATTACTCAAGCAATCAAATAATTTGAGTAAAAAATTGGAGGCAGCTCTCAAATCAACTCTAAAAGACCTAAAAAAATTGCAGTTTGAGGTTACTTTATGATGATGATTATATTTTTTTTTTTTGGTTTGGTGTTTTATTTTCTTCTTACAATATCGCTTTTGTCTAAGCCATTATTTAAGAGTAGATTACATAATATGCATGATTTATGGGTCAAAGCAAGGGCTGAGCTAGATATTGTAGAAAAGGGTGGTCTAATATTGCATGTTGTCTCTTGAGAGGCGAAGTTGAGGGTGTATAAAAAGTGTGGTGGCATAGGGTCCCGAATTTATGAAGATCTTCAAAAAATTTCATCCTCTTACATATTATATATTAATATAAATTTTCTAATAAAAAAGTTTTTGACTGAAAATAAAAAATCATCATCATATAATTTTGTCTATATTACAGTTGATTAAGTAGAGCCAATACTTAATATTTTAATTTTTCTCTTTTCTCTAAGAAAAAATTGTGTATTACTTTATTTTCATTTTTCTCTAGCAATAAAAAACTAACTTGAGTTTTTTTTTTTTTCTACAACCACAAGCATATTTCCGTATATCTTTTTTACTTTTCAGTCTTGCTCCCTTTTTAATGGATGAACCTTTGGTCATAATTTAATGGCAATTAAAAATTATTCAATTAGTAAGAGTGAGATGCTTATTTCAATTAAGTTTAAATATTGATTGTTGAATTGTGTATGAATATATTGTTCCGAAAAATATTATTACTTTTTAAATACCTAGTTGTCTTACTATTACACTAAAAAAAAAGTTCCATACATGTATAAATATTTTGGGGACATTAATTTCCTTGTATTAGTATTTGATGGGAAACAATTTCCTACTAATTAGAAAGCATCACATCTGTAGCTATTAGCTATTAGCCTATGTTTCTGACTAACCATGCATGCTACATTATACAGTTCAACTTGATGGAAGATACTGGCTTATTTCTTGTTGACTGGAGGAGGCCAAATTACTTTGTATGCGATGTCTGCAACACATCTGTTACAAGATATGTAAGTTCTTTATCATCTTCAATGTTTTGTTTCAAGTCCATTCTAATTTATATCTTTTCATTTATTGATTTTGCTTGAAATTTTTGGAACTTTTTAAAATAGTTTATATGGTTATTGTAATTTTACACTATTTCAACGTTTTTTTCTTTCTTACAGAATAATGTGAGATTATTGCAAGATACATGAATCTGATGGACCTCCAAGGTGTAATACTTGCGACAGATTCAAGGTTTGTACAGAAAAGTATTTATTTGGAATTGATTGGAACTAGCTTCTCTCCTAGCTAAATATATATTTGCTTTACTATTCCCATCCTCGGCTCTAGGAATGGGCTTTCTTATTTAATAATAAATGGAAAAGTGTTGATCTCTTCCTTTCTCTAAACCCCTAAAACGTAACTCATAGTATATATGTATGCCCTTTAGGACTGCAATGGTCGTGGGGTACGATTCTCTTCCTCACATTTTTTCGTCACGAGTGAGCGATTGAGATTTCAACTAATTCGTATTTAGTTAGTTCTCAATCCTTGTTTATTATCTTTTGATTTGATACTTAAGAAAGCAAAATTCTAACTGTGAGAGGCTGGGGGACTGCTTTGGATCAGTCTGCATGCAAACAACTTCACACTTGATCCTTTTTTCTCTCCTTTTTTTTTGCAAATATATTAATGAAAATTTATTAGATTATAATACATGTACCGAGAAAGTTCATATTAATGCAAACATATATAAGCTCAACTATAAAACAATATTACTTCTAGGAAGTTTCATTTGTCAGACAACAGGGCATGATGAATATGTGAATCTTTGCTCGGAATGTTAGTTGAGGCAGGAAGAACCAAGGGGTCTCGAGGAGACGAGGGATAAATAATTTGGGATTTACTCAATTAGGGACAACGGAACTCGTTCACGTTGTTAATCATGGATTCACTTACACGACCAAGTCAAATGCTTGATTGGTGAAGGAGAAATCATTCACTTCAATTGCACAAAGCAAAATATATTTCAATTCATTCAAGTCTTCTTTCTCAATGGTAAACATATATTTATAAGGAATACAACACAATGAAACTCTAGTCCAAATTGGACTTTTGCTCTACCTCAAAAATATTTAAAATGTTCTTAAATGACTACTTAATTATTTGTGTTGCTCTAAAACTCAAATTTGATGGTACCAATACGCATGAGACTCTTGGTAGATTCCAATACATGCATGAGAGCCTTGGTTACTGCATCATTTGTCTACTGCTATCTTTCATCCAAGTAAATGCAAACGTCCTTTTGAAATTGTGCATAAGTTTTATAAAAAGTTAGGCCTCAAAGTGGATAAAGAAATTCCTATTTTATTGGTCGAGGACAATGAGATGGGAAGAATTCACCCGGATGAATAGGTAATCAACTTGACAAATCATATGTTGTATATATGTTTTTTAATATAGAATTTGCACAGATGCTAGCTAGTATACCAAATTTATTTCGTTCCATTGTACTTATATTATATTTGCATGTGTGCATATGGTGGTTGGTCTTACCATACACCATCCTTACACTGTCATGACGGTAAGAGTCTACTCGTAAAATCAGTTCTACAATACAGTTACCATTAACAATTGAACCTAAAACTTAATTTCTTATAACATTTTAATGTGGAACTTTAACTTCACACACCCACATATCGTTGCCTGTATAATATAAGTATATTTTTATGTTTATAGCTACATGCCGATTATGTTTGGGTTGTAACAGATTTCAAAATGTTCAAGGATAGGTGATAATGATGAAGTGCAGAAAAAAGAAATCAAGAAGTAAACATCGGGCAAAGTGTCATCAATTTTACTTTTGTTCGGACGACCAGAGTACTCTTTCTCAATTACCTTACTGTCGAAATTATATTTAATCTTCCTCTCAAAATAGTTATTACTAGTAATAAGCCCGCGCGATGCCGCGGGAGTTGAATGCACCAGCCTTAACTACATGAATAAGACACATTTAATCTGAAAAACATTCAACATAATCATGAACGAACAAAAATGATAGATCTAGGAAATTATAAAAAGCATTGTAACTGTAGATCCAAGAAATTATAAAAATCCATCCAATCAAGAGACTAATAGTTGTGGGAAGGTGGGTATGCAACCAAGAATCTTAAGATATACTTGACTTGCAATTCCATTATAATTTCACACAAAAAAAAAAGGATCAAATTGCAGGGCTGACTTAACGGGTTAGGTTGAACCCGACCCAAACCCAATAAACCCGATCCGTTTACAGGTCTAATTGCAGGGTTGACTTGTAAAGAGTGAATGAAGTCCTGAAAACACAAAAAATAAAAAGCATCTGTTTCAATTAACTAAAAAAAAGCAAACCATAAACAAAGTGAGATATCTGGTAACCAAAAAATAAATCTTGGAAAGTAGACATAAACAAACTTCAATCAAAATTACTTTAATACATTTGGATATCAAGGAAAATTAAATTTATTCAATTTCGATATAAAAAAAATTAATTAATGCAGGAACAACATTTGTGCCTCAATGAAGTGAGAAGTACTCAAAACAAACATTATTTTCTTTTAGTCTTTAGTCTATCTCTGCAAATCGCAATAACTCATATCCATTGAGAATTAAATTAACTAATTAACTTACTAACCCGTCCTGTAAATTTCACATCTATGCTCTAAACAGATTTTGTAACTAATATCCCAAAAAAGTGGCAAAAGGGAAGGAAAAAAACTTTTGTATGGTACACTGCAGTGTTATTTGTGTAACCAAAGTCAAGCGCTGAAACGCCAGCAACCTCATTGTATTCTTGGAAATCTGTTGCAGATTTTATGGCTCCAAAAGAAAATATATCCTTCAGCATTAATATCATTTAGACTGAAGTATTTTTTTCCAAGTGAATACACATGCAAAGTATCAAAAAGAGAAAGGAGAAAAAATTATCAAAATAAGAATTACAAACCTGTCCTATAATATAAACAAAAGATAAGTACAGAAAAATAGCTGGAAAACACAAAATAAGTATAAGAGAAAACAGACAACCAGCATAATCTAAAATTACTTAAACAATTAATCCACATTGAAAAGCATAATTTACAAATCCAAACCAAATTACATCATCCAATAGATTTTTTTTATACATTTGTTATTGTGCCTTTAAATTGATTTCAGCAAAACTTGTTTCTTTTTCCACAGTTTGTGAAGCTCAAAATTTTCAAAAACCTACAATCATTACACAACGTTGTCACATCATAAGTGTACAAGAAATCACCGCTACCAAAATTTATAAAGACCAAAACAGTTAGCACCCAAAAATAACATTGATTAGCAAAGACCAATTTGCCAACAAAAGTTTAATAGGAGATACCCAAAAAATTTCCTTAGTTTTTACAATTCTTAAAAATATGACCTAAGTTTAACCAAGACTCAAATTTTATTCAAGGATCGTGTTAAGCTAAGCAGCAAATTATAAATTCACTAATCTTGTTCTTAATTATAGTAATTTAGAAATCAACAGATACAAAAAAAAAAGTCACAAAGCTTTATAAAAACTCATGAAAAAAAGAAGTTTTAAACAGAACACCTGCACATGACCCTATAATTTGGCTAATTTACAAACGCTCAACGTGCTCAGCAGATGTTAAACTTTTCAGTAGTATATAATTTGAAACTAATAAAACCATCTCTAACTTTTCAGAAATATTTAAACTGAAATGAATTGATATTTTTTTTCCACTGATAAATCAAGGTTTGCTACAGAAAAGGAATCTATAATTTAAGCTTCAAAATGCATTATAACATCAATTAATCCAAAGAGAGCAAGCTGACGATAACAATTTGATTAGCTTTGGAAATCTCTTTGCTTTATCACTTCAAGATACTAAATTTTTCAAGCCGTCATCTCTCTCTCTCTCTCTAAAACGCCTTTTTTTTCTAGCAACTGGCCTAGAAAAGACTAAAACCCAAATGCATGGGGTAGAATTTCACCCAAAATATTGGGAAAACTAAATAAACAAATAAAATTAAAAGATAAGTGCATGAAAAATCAAATCTTTCACTCATAAAATGAAAGCAAATTTTTTTGTCGTTGATGAGTCTAAAATCCCATCCTCATAATACTCAAAGGTAAAAGAAATATAGCAAAAAGATAAGATGTAACTACGGTCCCTGATGGTGCGCAACTAAAGAAAGAAAGACAGCGCTCATAAAGAGAGAAAGACAGAGAGAGAGAGAAGAGAAAGATGATATGTCTCCATATGGTATTCTGGAGCCAAAAGAAAAGCTGCAGACGGAAATAAGCTGGAAGGAATCAATTTAAGATTACTGACCCAGGTAGGTAAGCTGCTGTGAAGGTAAAAGAGGCCCAAGAAGCTCATATGAATGAAAGGATTTTGCTTGCTGCACACATAAACCTGTAAACTCGAGTAAACCCAACGTCAATCAGACCATAGGCAGAAAATAAGTCTCGCGCGTTGCAGCGAGACCCACTGTTTCAAGCGTAACTGCATGAATAAGACACATTTAACCTAAATAAATTCAATACAATCATGAATGAACAGAGACACATGAGTGAATGAGGTCGATAAGAAGCGGTTTTGCTTTTATACATACTTAACCTGAATAAATTCAACACAATTACAAACAAACAAAAGGATACATGAGCGAATGAGGCCAGTAAGAAGCGGTTGTGCTTTTATATACATTTAAGTGAGTTGGCATATAAACACATTGCACAATGAGTGGAAAGAAACTGTACGTGTTTGATTAGGAAGAGATGGTTTTCAAAAAATAACATTTAGTTCACACATATAATATGTGTCCTGCAATGTAAGCAGCTAGTTCAACAGGTAATTTAAAACAGAAGTGTTGAAGACTTGTTCAAGTAGCTAATTTTGGAACCACAACTGTTCAAAGGCAAAAAACCAGGTCTATTCCATATGAAACTGAAGAAACAGAAGCAAGCTGGAGTTTACACATATTTTGCTCCTGCAGTTAAGACGGCAAAATATATGCTCTGCAACCTACATACCTCACTTAGCAGTTAGCAAAACACAGAAAAAGTGGTGTTTGAGCAGGCAAGTCGTCAACCATAGATGTTCAAACAAAAAAATATGCAGCATGGTGTGCAGCATTCGATCACGGAGACCATGGGGTTCACTTTTTCTGGGACCGGACATCTTCGACAGTATAGCAAAAAACATAAATCATAAATGTAACAAAGGCAGCCATTATGGACGCTAAACGAATAACATAAGGAGATCAAACCAAACAATCAATCATAAAATCATAAAGTTGTGGTGCCTCAAACAGAAAGAATGGGAAAAGAATGCATTTAAGTTCAAGTGACATACCAAAGTGTTTATTCAAAACGCAGCAGCAAGAGCAGATTACAATGCTGTAATGAGAGTCCAATCTAAACTACAAAAAATGAGTGAGATTCAGAGTGAGAATTCAAACCGCTAACAAACAGATTCAATAAACTAACTAAAACTATAACGCTCCAATTGTATAGTTAAGACAGTTTTCACACTTATTAAACCATGAGGGTCAAGTTTGATTGAAATACATAAGAAGATAATGTTTGTATAAGGGATCCCTGAACCAAATATTATATGGAAAAAAGTCCAACTTGACCAAAGGATGTTTATTCTAATTTTGGCACTTGATTCCATTGGAACGACATATATAGAAATTAAACAGAAAGTCAGATACCTATAACTAATGGAAATAACAGAGTAATTAAAAAGATTGCAGGAGCCCATTTATAGATTGGAGCAGCTCATTAGAAGATACTCCAACCTGTTTATTTTGCTTTACAAACAGAGAGAGCATATCACATAATAGCGTTCAACCAAACGGACCGTTAACAGCATAAAGACACTATTTTTAATGTACGTATCCCGACTATATCTTTCAAAGCACCAGCACCAAGTTGCAGACCTATATACTGTATGGCCATACCAAAAGCTTGGCCAGACCCCAATCCAATTACCATACCACTTTTAATGTATGTATCCACATACAAACTCAAATATGAATCTTCCTTCCATTAGTTCCTTCCTACATATAACAATCATACAAACTATCAAAGCAAGAAAGAAGGCAAGCTTCATTCTTCTCTATAAACCATAAGCTCACTCACCTAATGACTCCCTCTTTCCAGTAAATTAGCAAAAATCCCAACAACTATAATTTTTATACAAAAATACTTCAGGAGCCTCGTCTGTCCACTTGCTATGCTCAAATTGATTTTGGTGCCCTTCTCTCATTACAAAGTCAACTGGGGTTTTTCCTGAAGTATTTAGTTCGAATTATTTTTCTTTGAAGTGTAACATTGTCAATGACTTATATGTGAAAACGCCACCCTTTCTTCAACCTTCATCTTATATGGTTCTTTTCCACCAAGCAATTTTTTCTAACATCATTCCTCCACCAAGTTGCTAAGAAACCAAGTGCAGCAAAAAGAATTATGATGAAAACCAACCAAAATTAAATTAAGCCTGAAGATCCAATTACTTGAGCATTTATTCAGCAAACAGAAATCTCCTCACAAAGAAAATATAACTATATAAACAAATCAAATTCAGATATAGATATACAGTGTGGTAGGTTGCTTGGAAAAGGGCAGAGTCATGAGTAGGGACAATAAACTCATATAAAAAATACGATGCAAAAACCATCCCAAACCAGCAAGAATAAAGCCAAAAAAAAAAAAAAAAAGTCTCAACCGCAAACAAAAGGAAGGGAAAAAAGAAACACATAATATACCTTTTTTAACACAGCAGCTTGAAAAAACCCCAACCAAAAATGACAAACTCTGAAAGACACCATTTCCTAACTAAAAGAAAGAAAAAAAAAGTATCAGGCATCCACAACAATGAATCGAGCAAACACAGAAAACTCAATTAAAACAGCATTTAGAAGCACTATAAACCCAAATCACAAAAAACATCATCTTGATCAACTGTTTGTTTGTGATAACTATCTTTTTTTGAAGCACTCACTAATCGGTCCTTGGTTGTAGACCAAGAAAGACACGATGGGAGCGCATAATTAGAAGCTCTAGGCAAACTTGAATTCAGGAGACAGGTTCTGATATTAAATCACGCCGGAGGGTATGCGAAAGTTGGAGTGGCTTATTTGGTTCTACTTCTGAATTGCCTCGATTAAACTGTTCACTTGCTTTTAGGTGTCTTTACTTATGAATCAATTTTTCTAGAATGACTTAGAAGATGTTCTAGCACCAAAGACCATTAGAAGTTGGAAAGATATGCCGATGCAGCGGTTTGAGAACACAGTTTGGGAAACTTTGGGTAGGAAATATGCTCGCAAGGAAAACCGACAATGGGTGAGCATAACTCTCAAAGCTGGTTTATGTTTAAATTAGTGAATCACCATAATCTTTGCTGGTTGGTTTTCACTCATGGCCTACTTTTTTTTCAAGTTCCTGTAAAGAAAATTGGTCTTTTATCATGCTCTTTTCTAAATTTTAAAAAGGATCGTAATTTTGTAAATAAATTCAAATCCCAAATTGAAATTGCAGTGTAACCAAGCCACAATTTATCACATGGTTTTTTATCCTAGCCATAATTAGACTAATGTGTTTTATACCTAGAGACTAATGTGCTTTTTCACATGCTTTTTTCTCAAAATTTATAGAAATATGAAAATGATCATCACAAATTTCAAAACCTGCATTAACCAAAATTAAAAGGAAATGGACACCATGAGTGCTTGCAAGATGAGAGAAGGGAAACAAAAAGGAAATGGTGCATTTGAACAGAATGATGATAATTTAAAACTTTAATTATGAAAATGCTTAATTTTCATGTGTTAAATGAATGTGGATATCTTAAACCTTTAATTTACCGAAATGACCAGAATCTTTTAAAACTTGTTAAAAAAATACCATAAATTCTAACAAACTTAGATAACTATGTTGGCTTTAAAAATGCAATTACAAAACTCAAAGAAATGAGAACAGTCAAACTAAATTAGGTATTCTCCTCAACACCATCGGCACATCTTTGACTTTCAAGAAAAATAAGCAATGCTATATATAATTGTGTTCCCATGTCTCCATTTTTCCTTTTCCAATAAATATGAAACCAAACCTATCAACCATTTATTCAACTCAGTGCACCAACTTGTTATATAACTAAAGCTCCAAATGATATAAGGTATAAAAATGGCATCTTGGACCAACAATAGGACATTAATTAGTCATGACTTGTGCTTATGCATACAATGCCTTACTTGACTCAATAGGAACAGATAGATGCTCATGTCTTTCTTGGTACAGATACTCATATTGTGCTTAATTAGCATCACACATCATGATATTAAAGTTCTAATCATGTTAGACCTATGCCATGTAGCATATGCATTCAACTCAATACCCTAACATTACATGCCAAATTAAATGATATTATCAAAAAGTTGAGACTTTACCAAAGCAGCAAGGCAGCGGTTGTAAAATTCACAGTGAAAAGCTTTCACTTTGTTTCGATCTGCAAAATACCAAAAAGACATTTACGATCGAGGAAAGAAAACACATTTCATTAAAGAATGCACTTCAACCATTATCATATTGTCAACTAAACGAAACGTATAAAACTATACACATTTACACAGCCAAACTCTATACTTTTTATAAACATAAAATTACATATTCAAATTGATTCGACAATTTTTAAAGATTCAAAAACTGAACCAACAGACATTTTTTTGAATATCAAACTCATTGTGTCTTCTGAATTTGCTTGTATACATAAGCTACCAACGCAATCACTCTGCTACCACATGTGGTAAGCTATTAATAGCAGAGGAAAAAAAATTACAGAACAAACTCACGACCAAAATGAGTTACGATATTTAGCAAATTTTATGTATCAGTACTAAAATTTTCAACAGGAAACCAAACTGCATCTTCTGTGAATGTTCATTGCTTACTAAAAAGATAATATAGTGGTTTGAAAAATTTAAAACCCACTCACACGACATCAGAAATTCAAACCAATTTCTACCGTATATGATGACCTTCTTTCATTGAGACCATCAGCATGTACTCAATTCTACGCTATTTAACAGAAAAGCTCAAATGCACGTTAAAAAATCAAGGGTCCAGAAAACCTCCAAAATGATAAACAAAAAATTATGTCCATATCATATAACGTAGTAAGGAAAGAAGCAATGCAAAACAGTCTCTAAGAACCAAGTTAGCATCCAAAGGCACACTTCAACAGTCTCCAGAATTTTGTTCCAAGTATATAGTCTATCTTTTATTTTCAAAATGAAACATCTTCACGTACCAAGTAAATGATAACATAAAGTATCATTTTCAATTGACAGAATTTTTTAATCGAACCTATATATGTATATGTGCACGTAGAAAAATCAACTATTTTCCTAGTACTAACAAAATTAGTAGTGTACATATGTAATATATATATATATATATATATATATATATATATATATATATATATATATATATATATAACTACACTTTTGGATTTGGAGGAGGAAGCAACCATACCCTGAATATATCCAAGGCTAATGAAAGGCTTGACTTGTTTGTCAGTCAGTTATTTGCTCAAATTTCTCATTATATGTACTTGAACCTGGACCCATGCACTTGTACTCTTCGCAGGCCACATTGCTGCAATTTCAAATTATATTATTAACTCTCAAAACTAATTATATGAAAATGCTTAATCATGTTTTAAATGACATAATCTGCTAACTTGTTACATTCAGGGTGGTTATCGTTACATTCAGGGTGGTTATCGTCGCTCCAGCCGGCAGGGTTAACCACCTTAGTCATGTTGGTGTAGGCATACACCATATGGGGTTTGCCTCTCCAAGCCCTGCCCAAATTTGTGTCACTACCTGCCTCATTAATTATATGTTACATTGTTAGTCACCAAGCATCAAAAGTTCTAAACCATGACTTGTAGACAAACAAAAACATTAACTACACATATCTTAGTTAATCCACCCAAACTGTGTTTTGAGAGGGGGAAGGAGAACAATCATGTAGAATTTACAGTTTATATGGTGAGACTTGCATAATCCACTCGATCATTGTCGTTCGTATACATTCTTCATAAATTATATGAAAATTATGGGGAAAACAAAGAACATGCATACATCTATATATGTATGGCTTAACACCTGAGTGTAAATACACTAAATATTAACATTTAGAAAATGAACCCTGTTCGCAAAACATAGACAAATCATCGAGCTTCCCAAAATACTTGTTTCGAGGGACACAGAGATTGTCTTCTCATCTTCCATGCAAACCTGCCCCAAAAACCACTATACTCCATGCTAATGAAAATTTCAAGGACCAACAAAGAATGTTGGAATTTCTTGAACCAAAAACAACTAATATTGATCTTAATGGAAATTCAGAACTCCGATCAGATTATAGGATTTTGAAAAATAGTCAATACCATCTGAAACGAAATTCCACATTTCTCAAAAAATTATGAAACAATCTTGTTTGAGTTCCATGAATATTCCTAGTATCCAAATAGCATGTAAATTTTCCTAGCATCCAAATAATTGGTCAAAAGCTCAAAAGTCCAAACAAACAATTAAAACCAAATCCTCAAATGTTTGGTTGGAATGAAGAGATTTAGGGGGGATTGAATTTTTTTTTACATCCAATCCACCCATTACAACCCCTGGCATGAAACTAAATCCCACACCTGCTCAAAAGACACAAAGCAGAAAATTACTCAATTTCACAATCCAAATCAGAAAATAAAACCTCACCGTTTCTCTCGCTCACCTCTTCATCCCGCATATCTTCTCCTCATATTATGATAAAAGACCTCTCTTCAAGTTTGGCCTCAGATAGTTGGTCCATCTCAGGCTGCAACTTTTCCAGACCTTAATAATCCTGCAATTCAGACCAACCTGCTACAACCATAATCAGTTTTTCCAAACCTTAATAATCCTGCAATTCAGACCAACCCACTACAACCATAATCAGTGAACTGTTTACATTAAAACATATGAAATTACAGCCCATTTGATAGAAGATTAAGATTTCATTGTTTTAATAGAAACACCGAAAAATGAACATTTCACAACGAAGAACTAATTTCTCATTATTTGAAAATTAGTCATCTAATTTCATAAATAAAATTAAGAAAAAAAAACCCCAAAAGAATGCAAAAAATTGGAACCTTTGGATGAGCAAGTAGAAGACATCGCCCTCATTCCACATATTTCCACTGTGCTACAAATTCACTACTAAATAGCAAAAAATTCAAGTTTGTTAGTCATAAAATATCTCAAAAATTAACTCCTAAAAGTAATAAGAAAAGAAAAAGCACGAAAACTGACAGGGAAGAAAAGTTAAATTGATTACTGTTTGTTAGTCATTTGAAATATCCAAGTCGCAAATTCTAATTCTCTATAACCGATGAGCCATATTGAGCTCATTTGTGCACTCGATACAACCTATTGAGCTCATTTGAAATATCCAAGTTGCAAATCCCCCCCCCCCCACCCCACAAAGCCCATATATAAAGTGACAGTTTACCTTCGGAGTCTCAAGAACACAGCCCTTGACCTGAGTCAAGTCCTTATTTATAGAAATTCCACATGTAGCAAGCACAGGATCATTATCATACTGGTATTTTTTCATAGCCTGCAATAGTAAATCAAATGAGCAAGAAGAATTATTGCAACATGTGGTAAAGAAACTAAACCTTTCATGACCTGCAAAGCTATATCAGTCACAGTTCTTATTCTTTCCTGAGCCTTCTGCCTTGATTTTTCAACTAAGGATGCCCTCTGCTTTGAAGATAATGCTTTTGTATACCGTTGAAGCAAAACTAATGAACAAAGCTAAAACACCAAGAGAAACCCCATGGGGAAGCACAAATCTAGATATCAGACAGAGGAGTTCCAAAAAGATAAGACTAAGAGTCTGAGAAAGAATGATATGATAATAAAAAGGAACTGGCATACCTCCAGAGGCAGATAGTTAGGCCTTTTGGGCTTGCCATTGATCAAAACCCTAAATAATCAACCCAAATCATTGCACAGAGTTTCCAAAATACCTTTATCTTAGTGCCAGAAGGAGAACCCTAAAATTATAGCTTAACTAATTGAAAGATAAGAAGTAGAAATAAAAATACTCAATACTTACAGTCATTGTTTCAACTGAATAATAGCCACGGTCCACATAATCTCCCATAAACAAATAGTTTGTATCTGGGCACTGCAAAAAAATTGCAACAGGAAATTAATGTTATTTTTGGAAAGTGAAACATCCAACAGAACAAACCAGAAAACTACAAAATAAGAAAGAGAAAACATCACCAATAAGTAGCAACCAATTAACAACCTTGAAGAACACATACGATAAATTAAATAGCCCAAATCAGAACAATGCCTTTCCTCCAATGAGGAAAAGCTCCGCCAGATCATGGAATTGTCCATGAATATCACCACAGATAGTTAAAGGGCTTTTTACAGGCTACAACACATAAAACCCAAAATGGTTATTCATTTACCTCATGACATGCCCAAATCTTTATAGGTCCAAAACCTGTATGAAACAATACAAATAAAGACATGAAACAGAAACTTGCAACTAAAAAGGCCCACCTGGACATTGCTTTCTTCCATTAATATTTCCTTGGCCTTCTCGCACAGCACCCTTACCTATATTAAACAAACAAATTAAGATGAAAATTATTTACATCATTGAATGAAAAAGAAACTCCGAAGAAACCATAATAAAAAAAAGGTCTTTTAACAAACATTAAATTGAACATGCTTGCATTTCAATAACAGATTTCCGTTTTCTTGCTCATTAGCGCTTTCAAAAAGTAAATATTTTGGTCATATTCCGTATAACATTGTATAGGCTGGTGTACCATATAGCATAGCCAATGTTCTGAAATCCAAGAAGCACCATAGCAACTCAGTTTTGAAGCTAACACTCTTATAAAGTATGCTATCATCCTAGCATACCCACACAACCCTCCATCCATCCCCAAGAATTATTGATATGCTTATATGCACTATAAAGCATATACACAACATGCACATTATTTGGCAAATCAAAAGTCGTATAGAGTTTCCTCCAACAATGGAACGTAAACTAAGATGGTTTCACATTACTGTTTTCAGTACTGTCCATATAAGGGAAAATTCAAGGTATCTCCTTAACAATGTATTAGAATGTTCACATTTAGCCAAAACCAGACTCAAATACTGCACTCCACGAAGTCTCTGTTAATCATAACTCTGCAAAGGTCTATAAATCTGTTGAAAGATTCGGTTTTTATGGCCATGGACTCAGACACCCAAAATTCGTTTTTCCTGTTTCACAAATCCCGAAGGCGGAAACCTGCAGTGTCACAGAAAATGGGATCTGACCCACATTGCCAATATCCAACCCGAACAGCAGAACACATCATTAGAACCACCAAGTTCATGCATTTCTTTAGAATTTTTAACCCAGTGGTAAATCCAATAGAAGGTCGAAAACCCACATCAGTGGTACATTCAATTTAAAAGTTGAGAAATCTAACCCACTTATCTATTGTATTAAACCTTAAAGACACCTCCACCTTCTAACTTAAAAGCTTAGTCAACATACAACCTCCTAATATAAACACTTGCTTATAAATATAACTTATAAATAGTTTTGACACTAAACAAAAGAAAATGCTTAGGAAAATCAAATTTAACAGAGGTCCATTCCTGTAGCAGGGATCACTCACATAGGCCAAACGTATACCATATCCCAAATCCCACCTAAAAAGACACAAAAAAATTGGAATGATTTTATTCTAAACAAAAGGCCAAATGTTAAGCATTAACTAATGAGAATTAAAATTTATATAAACTCAAGAATTCAAAGTTTCAAATGTGACCACTAAAGATGTGATTTAGAGTCTAGACAGAACCAGATGTTAGTATCGGCTCTATTGTACCAGATTACTCTCTCAGTCTAAAGCCCAATCAAGTGCCAACTCAGCCCAACTTCCCATTTGAAGCTGTTTCCAATTGATTATCCACCATAAAATGTTTTAATTCATTGCTGACACGCTGCAAACAAATCGGGATTCAGTTGATTGTTTGCTAGTGCTTTAGTGAATTGGAAGACACAATCATTCTACTTTAGTCTACTGGCTTAATAAATTATTGATTGATTACAATCAGACAAATTGGAAAACACAATCATTCTACTTTAGTCTAGTAAAGTATTAGCTAGTGCTCTGGTAAAGCTTGTATTGTGTTGACCAATAAGAAACGCCAATTACAACAAAAAACTCATGACCTTAAGGCAATAGCTCTCATGTGGATTAAATAATTAGAACCAAAAATTAATATATTTTATTTTCAAACATTTTTTTCATAACTGAAATGATGAAAGCGGTGCGCACATCTCTATCTTTCAGTATATTCAGCTCAACTACCTTCAAGTTTAAAATGAGATTGTGAATGCATGAACCTTTATAATCTGTATAAATTTGTTATTAAGCATTTACTGATAGCCAGGTAGTAGGTATCAATCCAGTTTCCTGTTGTGTGATAGAACCTTAACTCTTCGGTTGAATTAACATGCATACTGCTGCCAGAATGCATTACTAAGTGCATATTAACCCAGTCAAATCAATTAGGATATCAAGAAAGATGACAACAAAATAAAACATGGCCACTCTCATACAATGATAAAGATGAATTTAAACGATTCAATCCTACTACAAATGAAAATCCCTAGAGAGGAATTTCAGCATAGATTTGCATATGCATTGAAAATGAAGATTTCAGAAAATGAAGATTTCAGAAAATGAAACATAAAAGGATTGAAAATTCTCGAAAAAGAAAAAGGACTTACAGTGACGGACGGCGGAGAACAGAGATGGACAGTGTAGGACAGTGTAGGAAAAGTTTTCGTAGCTGGGTGAAAACAAAAGCAACCACTAATACAATCAAGTAAAATAAATGCAAACCAAGAACATGTAGAACTATATAACTAAAGAATGCAAAACATTATAGCAGAAAATCAATTACATAAAACTTTTCTTTAACCACTCTTTAAATGCAGAAAACTTAAATTAAAACTAAGAAACAGGTACGCATAAGCACATTACTTACACCCCAACCACTAATTAAGTGCAATTTGACACTAATCCACTACTGCTTACAGTCCCATATCTAACAATATTTACACATATATATATATATATATATATATATATATATATATATATATATATGCACAGAAACATGAAGATTTCAGAAAATGAAACATAAAGGATTGAAAAATCTGGAAAAAGAAAAAGGGACTTACAGTAACGGACGGCGGAGAACAGAGATGGACAGTGTAGGCAAAGTTTTGGTAGCTGGGTGAAAACAAAAGCAACCACTAACACAATCAAGTAAAATAAATGCAAACCAAGAACATGTAGAATTATAACAATAAATTTAATTTGACAGATAATTTTCTTGCTGAAAAACTTTGATCTGCAAAACCAAATAACATTTTTCAACAAAAAAATAACTAATTTAACAAAAGAAAATACAGTATACGAAAAACAGCTATTCAATTTAGCTTCATTCAGAATACAGGAAGTCCATTCAAAACGACCAAAAGGATAAAAATATAGAAGAACCAACCTTTTTGAAAGACCACTGGTTCCATCGTACGTTCAATAACTTTAGCATGAACCAAATTATCTGAAATAAAAACAAAGTCCATTAACTAAATCAGAAGAAAACCAATACAGATTAACAGAGAAAAACACATTCACACACATGCATAATACAATACATACATATACAATATATAATTAAATGACATACCTTGATGGCCTGTGGATCTGCGACCTTGTTTCGAGGAGAAGAGCAGAAGGAAACAGTTCTAATGATGAGGCAGTACAAACTTTTGAGTGGGAACTGAAATTAGAAAAATGTAAATTTCAAACCATTTATAAGTCCCAAATCACAAAAGCCCCAAATTTAAACAAATTAAAGCCACCCGGATGTACAACCTGAAGAACTCACCGGAAAGCCCTAGCTTTTCTGCCTAAAAAATTCCTTTAAATCAAACCGAAAAATTGAAGATGGTTACCTGAATTCAATAAAAATTAAAATATAATGAATCAGAAAAATTGAAAAACCTAAAAATATACGAAACGATCCCAAATTTTGGAATTGCTTTAAACCAACCTGCCATGAAATTGGGTCCACTACGCTCGCCATTTCCCACTTAGGAGGGAGGGCAGGCGCTTTTCACGTTTGTTTTTATCTTCCCTCTGTGCAAGCCCACACTCACCAACTCCCTCAATCAACTCTCTCTCTCCCTTCTCTGTCCGTAAATCCCTGTGCATCAATAATCTGAAAACCCAATTCGATTTTTCATTGCTCGGATGGAGAAAATTGAGGAATGAAAGCATACCCAAACCAAAAGGTCAGACCTCCATACTTTTCTCATCATCAATAATCTCTCACTCACCCAAAAGGTCAGAGATTTCCAAAACCAAAAGGAAATTAAGAGAGAGAAACGGAGGAGAGAGAGAGATCGGAGTACCCCCATACTTTTCTCTGACTGTCCCCCCTCTCCCACTCATGAAATCGAGGATCTGGAGCAATGGCACTGAGATCCCCACTCCTCCCTCTCCCTCTCTCTCGCTCTGTCTCTCTCTCTATCGGAGGCATGGCCTCCCATCCTCGAAACCCTCACTGAATGACAGCATATCCAAACCCACCCCAATCCGTCTCAAGCGTACATGACAAAATTACCCTCCTAACTTTTAATAACTACGTTCCAACCCAGCCTCAAATCCCATGGTTTTTTTGTAAATAAAGCAAAATCGAGGGGGGACGAATTGACCTCAAAGGACAAAATCACCCTCTGAAATTTTGAGAATTACCCTCCCAACCCACTCCCATTCGGCTGGTATTGTTGTAAATAAAGCAAAATCAAAACAAACGTGAACAGTGCCTGCCCTCCCCCTACTTTAGAATAGACGAGAAAATATGCCCCCGCGTTGCTGCGGGAACCTATTGTTTCAGGTGTAATCGGATGAATAAAACATATTTAAGTCGAATAAATTCAACACAATTATAAACAAACAGTTTTTTTTATACATTCAAGTGAGCTGGTATATAAACACATTGTACAATGAGTGGGAAGAAACTGAACGTCTTTGATTAGAAAGAGATGGTTTCCAAAAAAGTTGTTTCTTATGAAACATTTGTTTACACAAAATTTCAGTTACCAAATCCAAAAAAAAAAAAAAAAAAAAAATGTGACTCTCTATATGGCTTTCTTACTACATAAAAATATCCCTTAGTTAAAGCATGCCACACATCATAACATTGCTATTATATGAAGTATATTCCTCAATGGCAAGTAATATACTCTCCTTAGCATGACCTCTCAATCCCCTCTTTTATCTCCCTAGAATCGTACAACAACCCATAAATACGGTGCCCCTTTAAAATCCAAGCATACATTAAAAATTCAACAATACAGTTACAAAATCTCTATAAATGAACATACCTAAAAAAGCCAACGGCCCAAGTGACACACTGCACACACTGCATGCACTCACATACACTCCATACACATACGCTCACACACACTGAAGAATGAACGCATTATATTCAGTTAGCACCATTCAACTTTAAAAGCAGTGAGACCTTCCAAAGGCAGAGCCTAACTGGCCTCGGTTCAAATAACCAAATTGAGAACAACAGTTGAATTTTGGAAAAGCTGTACAAAGGGGGAAAAAAGAAAAGAAAAAAAAGAGAAAACAATCCTATAACCACAACTGAAAAACAAAATCAAAATGAAAAGAATAAAATATCAGCAGAGCTTGAACACTAACATCCTTTGAAAACATGTAAAAACCATCCCAAATCAGCAAGAATAAAGCGAAAAGAAAAAAACACATCATATACCTTTAACACAGCAGCTTGAAAAAACCCCAACAAAAAATTACAAACTCTGAAAGGCACTGTTTCTTAACTGAAAGAAAAAAAACGTATCACCCATCCGCAACAACAAATCGACCAAACACAGAAAACTCAATTAAAACAGCATTTAGAAGCACTATAAACCCAAATTACATAGACATCACCGTGATCAATTGTTTGTTTATGACAACTATCTATTTTTGAAGCTCTCACTAATCAGTCCTTGGTTGTAGACCAAGAAAGACACTATGGGCACACACAATTAGAAGCTCTAGGCAAACTTGAATTCAGGAGACGATTTCTGATATTAAATTACGCCGGAGGGTGTACGAAAGTTGAACTGTGGCTTATTTGGTTCTACTTCTGAATTGCTTCTTGATTAAATTGTTTACTTAGCTGCTTTTAGGTGTCTTTACTTATGAATCAATTTTTTTAGAATGAAGTTAGAAGATGTTCTAGCACCAAAGACCATTAGAAGTTGGAAAGATATGCCGATGCAGCGGTTTGAGAACATAGTTTGGGAAACTTTGGGTAGGAAATATGCACGCAAGGAAAACCAACAATGGGTGAGCATGACTCTCAAAGCTAGTTTATGTTTAAATTAGTGAATCACCATAATAATCTTTGCTGGTTGGTTTTCACTCATGGCCTACTTTTTGTTCAAGTTCCTGTAAAGAAAATTGGTCTTTTAACATGCTCTTTTCTAAATTTTAAAAAGGATCGTAATTTTGTAAATAAATTCAAATCCCAAATTGAAATTGCAATGTAACCAAGCCACATTTTATGACATGGTTTTTTATCCTGGCCATAATTAGACTAATGTGATTTATGCCTAGAGACTAATGTGGTTTTTCACATGCTTTTTTCTCTCAAAATTTATAGAAATATGAAAATGATCATCACAAATTTCAAAACCTGCATTAACCAAAATTAAAAGGAAATGGACACCATGAGTGCTTGCAAGATGAGAGAAGGGAAACAAAACAGAAATGGTGCATTTGAACAGAATGATGACAATTTAAAACTTTAATTATGAAAATGCACAATTTTTATGTGTTAAATGAATGAGTTATTTTAGGATTACAATGCCTAGCTTTCGGATTTCGAACTTGCGAAAGATAATCCTGAGGGTGATAAAACTCATGTTCCGACGCAAGTCATGGGAACCTATGGTTATGCAGCCCCAGAGTATGTGATGACTAGTGAGTGTGTGCGTGTGTGTTCTGTAACCATCAGTTCATCATATATCAATATAGCACACTCCAATTCAACTTATCCAATTCAAAGTAGCACATCTCTAATTCAACATATCCAATTCAAATTAGCACATATCCAAATTCCAATTCAATAAACCACATATCCAAATCAATTCAAACTAAATACCTAATATTCAATCACATATCCAATTCAAACTACATGGCTAATATTCAATAACATGTCCAATCTTTTAGCACATTTACAATACAGATTTAGAACACTATGAAGTCTACTGAGCAGCAGAACCTAAACATCAAAATCCAACACAAAGACAAAGTAGCATACCAGTTCTCTATCTTGTATGCTCTTTTCAGCTGGATCTTCTTAACTCGTTTGAAAACTTGTCCTATGTGCTCTGTTGCATCCTGCAAATTTGTTAACTCAACTTACTAAGTAACACTCTAATTCTTTTTTAGCCAAAACTAAGCCGAAAATTGTCAATCCCATAAAAAAGCTGCATTTTTTCACTGTATTTTTCCAGACTTTAATCACAGAGAATCGGTTAATGCGAGGGAAATTATGTTGATGTTTCATCTAATCGCCAAATACTGAATAAGGTTCTCAAGGTTTTTCATTGAAAAATTGACACAGTTTAAAGGCATTACTCTAAAGATGCTTTGCAAGTAATGAAAACCTGACCAAGTTGATATCAATCACAAATCCAAATGAATGTTAATAATGAAGCAAAACATTAAAACGAACAGGGTTTAAGAGGTTTAAAAACTGTGCGCTAAAACTAATCATGAAAAGAGAGAATGATGCGGAAAAAAAATGAAAAAATAGGTTAAAACTAAGGAAAAGCAGAAAAAAAAAAACAGGTAAATACGTTTGTTTTCCACGTGAGGTTTTTGGGTTGATGGAATTTTTGTGTACAGAACAATGGGATCAATTAAATTCTGGTTCCTGTGTTTTAAGACCAATCCCACCTCAAAAAATAAGAGTAAATTTGTATTGATACCACAATGACAAAAATGGATAAGTTCTATACGTGGATGGTTACAGAGTTATGGGCTGACCTGGTTCATGAAGAAAAATAAAAAAAACTTAAATATTGACAAAAAAGATGAAGTTTTGTTCTGCTATAAGTGACCATATCAATATATATTGAATAAAGGTTTTTTTTTTTAGAAATGCAAAAGGAAAAAATGTTGAAAAAGAAATTTGAGAGTGATCAATGTTATACCTTGAAGACCGCGAATAGACCCAGTTCTTTCAGATTGATTCCAATTTGGCTGTAGGAAGATGAAACAGATTCAAATTGTAAACATTTTGCACCAAGGATTGGATATGGAGAGACACAAATACTGTTTCCAATAAATAAAAGTGAGTGCAAATATAATCGTTTCACATACGATAAGGTAGGGAAAACGATGGTCGACATATTGGGATCTGATGATCATATGTTAAGAACAATCGATAACGGTGATTAATACAAAATTGTAGCTGCTAGTGGTTGAGATTGAAACAGAGAGGTAAAACATACTGATGCTAAATTTGATTTTAAAGGTTGGTAACAATCATGGAACGATGCTGGATATGATTATAGCCCATGACAAAGTTACTTTTATAATTATTTATTGGCTAACATTGCATTCATGGTATAGTTAAAGGCTCTGTACGTTTTTAGCACCAATTAAATTTGGTTCCAATGCGTACAGAATGAAAATAAAATGTTGGGGTTAACATTGAACAGTTTAAAGATTAAATTGTTTAGAACAGTTTAAAACCAAAGATATCACTTGAGAATACATTAGGCGATCAAATTATCCAACGAAAGATTATAAACTGAGGACAATGGGTTGCACAAAAGTAAAAGAGAAGCGGATAAAAATGAAAAAAAATAGAAAAAAAAGGCAGGCAGCAACAAAAGTAACAGAAAACTAACAACGCAAAATACTTGATACATTGAAAACTAAATGTCTAAACGGATTATATACCTTCAATAAACACCGGTGCTTCTTGAAAGTGAAGAAGAACGAAATCAGACATCGATATCAACCATCTGATTACAGAGACAAAATCTGCACGATCACAAAAAGAGAATTTAAATGTTGAATTTATCTGTAAATCAAAAACTCCAAAAAGAAAAACAATAAATAAAAAAATGAGGTGCATCAAGAAAAGAAACCTTACCAAGCTCAAAGCCCTAATGTCTAATCTAAATTAGAGAACACTAACCCAGAAGACAAAGTACTACACATTTCTTAGGAAATTACTTTGTGGTGGAGGTTATATATATAAGTGATAATTTCAATAACCTGTTGCTGAACCTCCGTTTATCAAAACATAATAAAGTAAAGTACATAGAAAAAGCATCATTAAATCTTCCCAACTATAAAGTACCTGAACAGTTTTTTCACTCACAATAGGGACACCACAAAGTAAAGGAACTAATAGCCCAACTAATTGGTTAATGTCCTGTAAACCTTCCACTTGTTGTTCATATTAGGATATGCCTGCACCAAAAATAAATATAGTTAAAATAAATTCAACCAATATGGCATGGAAACCATGGGAATTAATCATATGAACCTAGTCAATTGACCGAAAAACATTACACAAAACGCATCAAACCATCAAGAAAACAGAACCAAATTGATGTGTAAAGTCTGGGGTAAACAACACACACAGAGACTTGAAGTGGCAGATATTTGAAAATGTATGCTCACTGTTGGGATGTATACCAATATTTCAGTACCATTGCAGACAAAGTAATATGCGTTGGGTGAGTGATATATAAGACTTATAAGTTGCTTTATTTGACATTTGCAGATTGAGTGGCTTTATTAGGACCTTTCGGTGTCTCTATAGAATCAAGTTATTAATAGCTTATGGAGTCGATTAATCTTTTGAAATCCAAAACTTTAAAAGTTGAATGGTACTCTTCAACTTCTCAGGAACAGTTGTTCATGACAGTACATTGGAACAAAACATGCTAACTGATCTACAGAACCTGTGTCCGCTGACCAGTGATGGAAACAATCAATGCAAATAATTTTTTTGGGGGTGATTAATTGTGGCAAAGATATCCTATAGAGATGAGAGAAAACGACACTGAAATAGGAATCCCAACCTAAATATCATCACAGAAGCAAAACAGAAACGGTGAATCATAAAAAGCTCCTAGAGTCACAATTCTAGAAGAGGAAAACAGAATGCCCGCAACTCAAGCAACGGTATCAATATTGTTCTACTAAATTACCCGTCATATGATGAGCATTATTTTTATGGAGATATCTCACATCTCAAAAAGTTCAGAAATTCCAACGAAGGTGACAACCACATTATATAAAGAAGAAACCTAGACGTAATTGAACACACATAAACATGCTCGCTTTAATATCATAAAGATACAACTAAGATATTTCATGCCGACTCAGGCAAACTAAGTAGACGCAATAACAACTCCAGAAAGGTGGAGGGAGGCAGGAGCACCAAACACCTTGGAGGTTCTAGATAAACGCAACACAATTAGTAGCATCTAATGTCCCTATGCTGGGTTTGAAATTACATGAATATCACAAATAAACAGAATGGAGAAGAACAAACTTTTGGCAACTCTAATATGGGTAGCTGCATCTGGAGTGGAGATGGTTGTGTTACTGTTGAAAGCTGAGAACGATCAATGACACCATCAATGTCCTCCTTATTGATGTCATACAGACTCAATATCCTGCATGGTAAATCACATGAAGATCCAAATTTCTCAATATTCAAAATCTAAGACTAAACCACACGAAGTTAAGAATTAGACGAATCAGATAGATCTGGTTCAGGCAAAAAAAATCGAGAAAATACAGGAAACAGCGGATGTGGTGGCAAGTAATCATGCAGATAAGATGAAATAAAACCCCGAAATGCTTCTAACATGGAAGGAACAGATACCATCATTCATCAGCTCTTCCCAAAAACTACAGATATGTTTTATTCCGACAACTATGAATACATATTCAAATTGGGAAAAAGTAGGACAGAAAACATACCCAAAAAGTAACAGTGGCGTTCTAGCTACTGTCAAATCTCAGGTTTATCAACTGAGGAGACAAAACGCAAAATCCCCTTTTAGCTGGGAAAGCCCTGACAAAGCACCACAACTCACCGCAAAACCAAACTGTTAGGGTGTCGTCCAAATTAACAAAAATCCAAAATTAAAACTCAAATACAGTACCTGAGTTGAATAAAACTCGCTTCACTATGATCTGAAGACAGGCCGCGCACAAACTGGGCTGGAAATTCGTCGGAAATTCGGCAACAACTTCGGAATCCCAAACGGCAAAGCCGTCGATCTCATCGATTCAATCTGCTACTCCTAAGGACACTCCAAGGAACCAAATCCCTAATTACTCAAGCAGCTGAATTCAAAAGATCTCAACAAATTAAATGCAAGTAAAATACAAAAAAATTATAAAAATCAAATGAAAATAATAAAGCTGCAAAATGAAGTAGCAATAGTATACCATTTCAAATCGAAGGGATCCATCGGCGCGAGATTAACATCAACTAAAAAAAAAGAGGAAAGGAAGTTAGAGAGAACCAAAGATTTCGGTTTTGTATGGAGAGCTAGAACGGAAGATTTCGAGACAAAAGTAATCGTTGAATAGGACACCAGCACAACTGAATACAACATAAATCATCTAAAATATAACGCAACTACATGTATATATTAAATTCACAAAAATAAATAAATAAGGAAAAGTGAGAAAAAAAAATTGGTCTCTATTGAGAGCACCAGCTACCGTACACTTTTTGGTGAGGTTGGCGGATAGCTCACTGTAGTAGCGCTCATACCCTTCGAATACGTCGCTCATCTTTCCCTAAGTTTCTCTCTGCATTCAACCCATCACACAATTTCAGCAATAATTCAGATACAAAGCCCTAAATCCAACAAATTTGGGAGATTGATTGCGAATTATGATGAAAATTTGAACGATCTGAAATCAATGGAATCGGAAGTAAATACCTGTTTCGATCGGAGATTTGAATGGATCGCAGGAGACGACAGCTGAAAAGCAGTGGCGGATGTTTATTTTTTGTTCTAGGTGGTGGTGGCTTAACATACAAAATTTCACTTTTCACTTCACATAATTTGTTTGAAATCACTAATTAGCATTAGAACAACTTCATAATGAAAAAAGATTACACTAAAATTTTAGAAATTGTTGCTTACCTATCTTCAGAAGCATCTTTATGATTTCTACACATTTTTCCAAAAACAGTGGAAAGATGAATACAAACCTCCTCGGAAGGACACGCTAATAGGATCATCCAGTCAACCATCAAATACTTCCAAAGATAATGACAGAAGTGGTGTCTCCATTACATGCTTCTCCGAGAGCCCCCTGTGAGAAAAAAGAAAAGTAAAAATCAAAACTTGCCTCTGCCAAATAGGAAAACCCCTACAAACCACACAATCAGAAAAATTAAATACTTTTTTTCTAAAATTAGGAGAGGAAAATAGAATGAGTGGAAAATCCTAAAAAATAAGAAAGAAAAAAAGCCAAAATGATAGATCTAGAGAAAAAAATTACCCAAAGTTCCACTCAACACAAACATAAGGGCCAATGCGAAGGTGAGCATAAAGCCCTGCCTTCTGCATGGTCTTGAGAAACCTCACCAGATTATACCTCCCTTTAAAATTGTACTAAAACCCAGCATAAACCCAGAAGGTGAAATTAACTACAAAACCAAATATACAAAGGTATTCGTTTCAGATCCAAATTCATACCCCTTTATACTGGCTCCAAGGTGGTTTTTGTCGTAGCGGCGACTGAAGGATAGGATGGAGGTGAGACCGTCGTTCTCGCAGGGTGTGGGAGACGGAAGAGGCAATGAGGGTTTGAGAAGGAAATGTAAAAGGCCAGCTTTACCATCGTTCTTCCCTTCCCACGATCATCAACACGTGTGCATCAAGATTAGCGGCAGAGAGAGCCTGGCAGAGCACCTACCTAAATATCTCTCTCACTCAGTCCAAACCCGTAGCTCCCATCTCTCTCCAATCTGTCAGGCCTTGTGTCTCCCTCCTCTGTAGTCGCTCTATCCCCCTCTCTCCGCTCGCCAGAGGCACACCCAGCTGTTGTCTTTCTTCAATTTGTCAGGCTCCCCTCTCTCTCTCTCTCTCGCTGAGTCAAACGTGAAATGTAGCCAACGGCTGAAAATAGGTTTTTAAGCCTGAGTGGCAATTTTGTAAATTAAGTGAAAATTGGTTAAAAGCATCCGAGTGGCAATCTTGTAAATAAACTGAAATGTGGTTCAAAACACTGTTCATTGGTACAGTGCAATTGAAAAGCCTTCTTTAGACTAAAGTAATAATTTACCTGATCGTCAAAATGATTTCTGAAATTTGCATAACTCATTACTTTGGTCTCTAAGATTCCAAATCGATAAAAGTAGTCCCTAAAATTGTCCACCATCCATCATTTTGGTCATTTCATTAAAAACTCTGTTAAGTGTCTCGGAGCTCTTACTATCATGACGGTAAGAGTCTACTCGTAAAGTCTGTTCTACAATACAGCTACCATTAACAATTGAACCTAAAACTTAATTTCTTATAACATTTTAATATGGAACTTTAACTTCACACACACACACACACACCCACATATCGTCGCCCTTATAATATAAATATATTTTTATGTTTATAGCTATATGCCGATTATGTTTGGGTTGTAACAGATTTCAAAATGTTCAAGGATAGGTGATAATGATGAAGTGCAGAAAAATGAAATCAAGAAGTAAGCATCGGGCAAAGTGTCATCAATTTTACTTTTGTTCGGGCAACCAAAGTACTCTTTCTCAATTGAACTTGGATTGTCTGCCTTTCTATTTCGGTGCCCTTCTCGTGCCCTCCTGTTTGTGTGGTCACGGTAAAACCACGTCAATATTTTATTTTACTATTTTATTTTATTTTATTATTTTTATAAAAAAAATAATATAAAATGTTGACGTGACTTAACCGTGATCACACAAAACAGGAGGGCACGGGGAGGGCACCGAAATGGGAGGACAGACAATCCAAGTCCTTCTCAATTACCTTACTGTCGAAATTATATTTAATCTTCCTCTCAAAATAGTTCTTATTTACCTGATATTTTAGGGTAAGTCGTCAAAATGGTTTCAGAGATTTGCATAACTTATTACTTTAGTCCTTAAGATTCTAAATCGATAAAAGTGGTCCCTAAGATTGTCCACCATCCATCATTTTGGTCATTCCGTTAAAAACTCCGTTAAGTGTCTCAAAGCTCTTAGCCAGAAGTTTGGGCAATTTTCAAAGCTTCATAACTCAATTGTTTCCTAACCAAATTCGACCCATAATATATCAAAATGAAGATAGAAAAGTGTAGAATAAGATTATACCTATTTTGAAGCTCAATAGTTGCCAAAGATGGCCGGAAAATAACCTCAAAGTTGACTGGTCTGAGTGAAAACTTGAAAACTCGCCGGAAACTGGGTAAACTTTAAACGTTCATAACTTCTTCAATACTCAAGGAAATCAAGTGATTCAAAAAAAAAAAATCAAACTTTAAACGTTCATAATTTCCTCTCAAAATAGTACTTATTTACCTGATATTTTATTACATACATACAGGGTGATGATTGGTTCAACTTTGGCGCATAAGCTGAGGCATGCATTGTTAGCTCTTCAAGGTTAGAATATTACCAATTTATGATCATCCACTTTTCGTTTGCATAGATAACTACAATGTACGTTACATGACTAGCAATATTTGTATTGTCTAGTAGAAATTAAACAACAAATAATGGGAGCAACCTAATCGTAACAAGTACAAATTAAACAACAAATAATTTAATGACAAGTAGAAATTAAACAACAAGTAGAAATTAAACAACAAATAATTAATATTAAACAACAAGAAGTAGAAATTTAACAACAAACAATTAATATTTGAATTACAACTCCAGACATGCAATACTATAATATTTACGTTACCTATTATAATAGCATGTATACTTATTAGTATTACTATAAAAAGTTGATTTTAACCCAAAATGACAATGTATTTTAAGCAAAACAAAGTGGTGGTGCCACATTTACACTAAAAAAATTATCCTAATTGATGAATATTTTATTTGCAACAGGTTGTAAGCATTTGGAAAAAAAGAAAAAAAAGAAAAAAAAGAGGTTTCAGAAGGCATTTGTGAAGTAATGGCACAAGTGGTTGACATCGTGCTCTAAGAAGGGTTTGGATATTAACAGAACCAAGAAATTGGAGAAAATGAAGGTTTGCAAGAAATGTAGAAATGTAAAAGATGAATGTATCAAATGAGAGAGAGAAGAAGCAATGAGAAAGGAAGTAGATTGTATTACAAACTGAATGAATCAATTACATTGTGCTAGCCTTGTATTTATATGTTGTTGTACCTTACTCATTACACTTCTAACCACCCTAACTAACTTCATGATATCTCTCTAACTTCCTTTAACTGATTCGTGTTGACTTGGCAACTGAGCTGTCCTGTGTTGACTTGGCAATTGAGCTGCCCTCATTTCCTTTCAGCCAACATCCCCTCTCAATCTCAACTAGGATCCCTAGTTTGAGATTGTATGAATGTTTAAGAAAAAGTGGACTGTGAAGACCTTAGTCAATATATCAGCAGTTTGATCTTTAGTAGGCAAGTATTGAACTGTGAGTTCTCCTTATTGTACTCGCTCCCTTACAAAGTGATAATCTGTATCCATATGTTTTATTCTTGAGTGAAACTCAGGATTAGCACTTAGTGTAATAGCTAACTTGTTGTCACAGTAAATCATCGACGGTGTTGGTATGAATGCAGTCATGTCTTTGAGATTGCTCGAATCCAAGCCACATTTGCAGCTATGTGAGTAAGTGCCTTATATTCTACCTCTATAGAACTCCTTGAAACTGAAAGTTGTTTCTTGGATTGCCATGACACTGTATTACAACCAATATAAACTATATAGCCAATCACAAACCTTCTAGTATTTAGATCTGTAGCACAATCTGAGTCACTAAAAGCTGTGATGCCTAACTATGTGTCTGCTGAAAATGTAATTCCATGATTCATTGTTCCTTGAAGAAACCTTAAGATGCGTTTAACAGCTCCAAAATGTACTTCAGTAGGTGCCATAAATGGACAAACTAAAATCACTGTAAAGGCTATATTAGGTCTTGTGAAAGTGAGGTATTGTAGTGAACCTACTAAACGTCGATATAAACTTGGATCAGTTAACATTTCTGCTTCATTGAGTGATAATGGATTATGGGGTTTACATGGAGTGGATGCAGGTTTACATGAGTCCATCCCAGCCTTATGCAACAAATCTTTAATATATTTAGACTGATTTACAAACATATTCCCATTATCCTTGTACTTAACTTGCAATCCAAGAAAGTTTGTTAGTTTGCCAATGTCCTTTAATTCAAACACTGCAGCTAACTCAGTTATCACAACTTGTACCTTCTGAGAGTTTGAACCAGTCAAAATTATATCATTTACATAAAGTAGTAGAATGGTAACATCTTCACCATCTTGTTTAACAAACAAATTAGAATCTAAGGATGAAACTGTGAAACCCATTGATGGCAAATAACTTGTGAATTTTGAATTCCAAGCCCTTTGAGCTTGTTTCAGACCATATAGAAACTTAATCAATCTACATACATGTGTTGGATAGCTTGGATCAACAAGCCCTCGAGGTTGTTTCATATAAACTTCCACTTGTAAATCTCCATGTAAGAAGACATTCTTGATATCTAATTGTCTTAATTCCCAATGGTTGATTGCATCCAATGCTAATATGATCCTCACTGTTGTGTGTCTGACTAGTTGACTAAATATTTCAAAAAAATCAATTCCCTGCTCTTGAGAAAACCCTTGAGCCCCTAATCTAGCTTTATACCTTGATATTGATCCATATGGGTTCTTCTTGACTTTATATACTCATTTTCTACCAATTATGGACCTATCCTTAGGTGGTGGAACCAACTACCATGTGCCTTGAGCTCTTAAATAATCATATTCTTCTTGCATTGCTAACTGCCAATGTGGTATAGTTGCTGTTTTTCTAAAGGTTGATGGTTCTACAACATCACTAATGGAAGCAACAAAGGAATATCCACCAACAAGGGGTTCTTCTTCAGTAATCTGCAAACTTAGTAGCTCAGGAAATGAAGCCATATATCCTTTATAGATTTTCTGTGTTATTACCCCACTTTTGAGTCTTGTAACCATAAGATGAACATAAATGATAGTATATGAATCATGACTTTGTGATGATAATGAAGTAGAAGAGAAATGGAGAATTACCTCTAATTGTGCTTCATTATGGATATGTAACATTGGTGATGTACCAGGAAGAGTAGTAGGGGAGTGATGGGAATCATTGGTTGATGAAAAAGACATGTGACCTTGATCCATTCCCTGACATAAGACTGTTCTCAGACATTGAAACAGACAACCCGTCATCAGTTTGATTAAAATTATGTACTTGTGAACTCTAAGGCATTGGTAGTCCTGGTATTAGAACTTGAACCACTATTGGTATCTAAAAGTTAAACTAAGAACCCTAGATATCTCTATATTTCAAAATTGTCTGCAACTTGTATGGAAATTGAGATTCATCATGAATAATGTGTCTGGAAATTATGAACTTGCTAGTTTTAATATTGTAGCAGATCACCCCCTTGTATCCCATAGCATATCCTAGGAAAACACATTGAACTGATCTTGGTTGCAACTTATGATCATTATATGGTATGAGAAGGGGATATTTTCAAGTGTTGAATATCTGGTGCAGCATTATGTAACTTCTGATATGGTGATTGCATTCCCAAAACCTTATAAGGCATCCTATTAATTAAATAGGCTACATATGAACAAGAGTGATACCAGAATGTAGATGGCAAAGAAACTTATGACATGAGAGTAAGTGCAATCTCAATTAAACGCCTATGCTTCCTCTCAGCTAGGTCATTTTGTTAGGGTTTGTAGAGGCAAGAAATCATGTGAACAATGCCTTTTGATTCCAGAAAACTAGTGAACATTTTACTTATATATTCACCCCTCCATCTGTTTGGAGACACTTAATTAAAGTATTGAACTGAGTTGAAACAAATGCATTGAATTCCACAAAAACAGCAAAAGCATCAGATTTATTAACTAAAGGAAAGATCCATAAGAATCTTGAATATTATCAATGAAACTGATGTAATATATGTATCATTATATTGATATATTTGGAGAAGGTCCCCATACATTTGAATGTACTTTTTGAAACATACAACTTGCACTACTTTGTCTAACATCAGAAGACTGCCTACACATTTTGTTCTGAACACAAGAAGAACAAACAGATTTAGATGAATATTACTAACTGAGACTTTAGAAGCTTTTAACATTGCTGACAAGACTTCCTCAAATGGATGCCCAAGCATGTTGTGCCATGTTGATGTCTTCACCACTTTCCCAATCAAACCAGCTTTCAGTTCTTTATTCATTCCAGCAACAGAGAAATTCCTTGAAAATACTGTCATAGGTATTGTAAACAAATCCCCATCACTCTTGGTACAATATCACCTTTGTAATCTTGTCCTGTATGAAAAACACAAGATCATCATATATAAACCAGCATCCATTGTCATGACATAATTTCTTAACTGATAAAAGGTTCACAGTTATACTAGGAACATGTAATACATTCTTTAAATTTAAGAAACAATCATGAGTAAATAATATTGTAGATCCAACATGTTTTACTTCCAGACCTTGACCATTGCCTATAATAATTTTCTCTTCTCCCTTATAAGGCCTTGGTTGATTAAGTTTATCCATATTTGATGTCATATGATGTGTTGCACTAGTATTGAGCACCCATGTGTCTGCACCATTGAAATCATGAACTTGTTGTGCATCATTGTTAGGAATAAACCTTTGAGATCCTTGAGCTATCATTGCAGTGATTGAAGTAGGTGGGGCCGAAGCTTAATAAGAGTAGTTATTTTTGTGATAGCACTCAAGAGCAATGTGACATTCCTTCCCACGTATTTGACAAACCATAGGTGGAACATACACATTAACCTGAGCATTGGTAGATCTGAAGTGACAGTTTGGTGCAGTGTGCCCTCATTGAGAGCAAATTTGACATTTAGGTGACACAGACGATTTGTAATTTGTATTACCATTCCCAATTTCCCAATTGTTGCCTTGTTTAGAACCATTAGTGGAAGTAACACCACTAAACCTAGATTGATTGAAAACATTGTTGCCTTTGTATCGATTCCCAAAATATGGCCTTGAAAAATTGTTTCCAGAAGAATATCTGTTAGAATTATATGACCCTTTGTTTTGAGAAGAATAGGGCCTTTTGACTTGAATCCCCTTGATAACTGTCAGATCCCATGTTTGAGCTTTCCCCTTGATATCTTCCTTGATCCCTATTGGCACTTGAATTTGAGCTTTCACCATGTGCATACATAGAATTAGTTAAAGATGAATTTTGGATTCATTTTCCAATTCTGCACTCAACAGTTGTGCTATAAAATCCTTCACTGAAATTGATGTCTCTCTTGCCAATATCACATTTTTTTTATCATATCAAACTCTTGTGGCAATCTTATCAAAGTTTCTATAACCAGATCATTATCTGAAACCTTTTCCCTTGTGGAAATAAGTTGATTTCTGATAGACTTCAATCGCAGTAAAAACTTATCAACTAAATGTACTCCTTTTTGGGTAGTGTAGAACTTAGTCTTTAATTGATTACTTCTCGCAACATAAATCAAACAAACCTATCTTGCACGCAAGTCTAAGCTTCTTGATAAGTTTTACAACCAATAGTGTGTTCCATTGCATCATCAGGTAAAGTTGCAATTAACAAACTGAGTAATGCCATATCCTTTTTAACCCAGCTTTTATATGCATCAGTTATCTCCTTCGTAACACCCGTTTCAATATCAATAACAAATTTTGGTGGACAAGGACTCTCACAGTAAAGAAATCACACAGATCATATCCACGCAAAATAGGTTGGAATTGATAAGACCATTTTACAAAATTATCATCCTGAAGCTTCACAGTCAATATTCCAAGGAGCCCTTCAATTTTCATAGTGTTTTCTGATATAATATGCTTCACAAATCATGCAAGATTGATACTATGCCTTTCCAAGAACATACTACTTTCAAGAATCAACAAAGGAAATCTTTAAAAAGAGCAACCAACTAATCAGCAAAGATACACCACACTTTCTTGACTATTAACTTCAGCCTTTGATAACAAAACACTCAATCTTTCAATCAACTATTTTTCAACAATTCTTCACTAGTAAGAAACTCATATTTTTCAATTAATTTCACTGAAATTAAACAATTGACATCAACCTTATCAAACATTCTTCATCACATTCATCGAACATATCATATCATGACAAGAAATGGCATCGGCCTTCAATCAATTACTCATGAAAATCATATCAAACTTCACTCAGACAATATCATAAACACCTTATATACGAAAACAAGAACATATATGAACATAGAGAACCTGATATTCGTCTACGATAGCAACTCAGAAATCACCATAGAAAACCCATCACTTGCAGAATAGTACAGCGGAAGATTCACCCAGTCGTTCCTCGGCAATGATACCACATTAACAGAACCACGAAACTGGAGAAAATGAAGGTTTGCAAGAAATGCAGAAATGTAAAAGATGAATGTATCGAATGAGAGAGAGAAGAAGCAATGAGAAAGGAAGTAGATTGTATTACAGACAGAATGAATCAATTACATTGTTCTAGCCTTGTATTTATAGGTTGTTGTATCTTACTCATTACACTTCTAACCACCCTAACTAACTTCATGTTATCTCTCTAACTTCCTTTAACTAATTTGTGCTGACTTGGCAGCTGAGTTGTCCTATGTTGACTTGGCAGCTGAGCTGTCCTCATTTCCTTTCAGCCAACATTAGAGCCATACAACACCAGGTATGAACAGGCTTTTATTTTTAAAAAACTTGCAAAAGTATGCAGCATACAAAACAGAAGTCAATATGGACAAAAATTATGGGCAAGGATTTAAAGAGGCTAACATGGCGGTAAGTAAATTTTGACTCCGAGAAACCATAGATCATATCATTCGAAACAAGATTCTCCCTCAATAACTATTTTTTATTTAGACTTGGCAAGAAATAGTAAGGGAATCTTGGTCATTTTCTCGAGTTGTTGTAGGTTATTCAAATATAACTTTTACTCTATAATCCTTCTCGTTGTGACCAAAGGAAATTGAAAGGAACTATGAACTATATATTGTTTAAACATGAATTACGTTTAGTTTTGCCTAGACTGTGATTGTATTTTGCACGAAGTTTCACTTTGGCTTGTGATGGAGTCTAACATGTGTCAAAATTCAAGGAAAATGGGTTGAAATCATTAATATTTTACATAGCATGTAAGTGTTAGCTTCTCATGTTATAATAAAGTTAAACTTCCAATAGAACATAAGATGATTTCAGTTTGTCCTACAATTATTTATTACGTTGGTAAGACAGTGATAAGACTAACTTCTAAAAACGTGTAGACATTAATTAACGTGTAGACATTCATTAAGTGACCACATATTCCCACAACATGGGCACACAAGACGTGAAGGGAGGATGTTGCACTCCAGATAACCACATCTATGGCAGGCTAATGCTTCAAGTGATGGAGCACTTGGCGATACAGATATTGGAGGTGGAATCACATGAGAATTGTCACTGGGCGATACAAATATTGGAGGTGGAATCACTTGAGAATTGTCAGATGTAACACGTGTAGAATCGGACAATGTCGTTTCAAGTTCTTGTTGCTTTCTCATTTTCCATCCAAGATATAGAGAATGTCTCATAGCCCACAGAAGGAAGCCAATGATAAAAGCCATGACAAACCAAAAAATCATGACTCGAATGTGGGATGATGGTTTGCATGGCTTTCCTGCCAATGGTGCAATATCACTGAAATACGACATCTATACATATAACACAAGATAAGTACAAAAGGGGATTTTAGATTTTAGAGCTTAAGTAAGATTCTTTTAAGATTTTAACTTGGATGGTTTTATAAATCTAATTTTAAGTCCTTATTATCAAAACTTACCATATTTAAGTATTTATAGCACATTTCTTATAATTAAAAAAAGTCAACAACAATACAAAAATAATTTGTATTTAAAATAAAACCTCATAGGTTCGGAAGTATCAGCACATAAGTTTCAGTATGATTGCAAAGGTACATAAGTTTTGGTATGATGTATCGGTACAAAGTTTCGGTACGATGTATCAGTAGATAAGTTTCGGTATGATGTATCAGTAAATAAGTTTCAGTACGATTGCATTGGTACATAAGTTTGGGCATGAATATATCGGTACATAAGTTTTGGTACGAATGTAGCGCTACGATTGCGTCAGTACATAACTCTCGGTATGAACGCATCGGTACATAAGTGTCTGTATGAATGTATTAGTACATATATTTCGGTACGAATGTATTGGTACATAAGTTTCGGTACGATTGCATATGTATATAAGTTTCGGTACGAATGTATTGGTACATAAGTTTTGGTACAAAATGTATCGGCACTTAACTATAGTACATACATAGGTACGTAATATGCATATATATATATATATAGAGAGAGAGAAAGAGAGAGAGAGAGAGAGAGAGAGAGAGAGAGAGAGAGAGAGAGAGAGAAATTTACGCACAATAAAGAATATATGATATATATATGGTTTTTTTAATTGTGAAAACTTAATAATCATTGTCAAATAATATTTTTATTGTTTATAAGCATCAATATATAACCTACATACAAAAGCTAAATCATTATTTCAACCTAATTAATATATTGTTTAAACATGAATTACGTTTAGTTTTGTCTAGATTGTTATCGTATTGTGCATGAAGTTCCATTTTGACTTGTGAAGTCTAATATGTCAAAATTCAAGGAGAATGGGTTGAAATCATCAATATTTTACCTAGCATGTAAGTGTTGACTTCTCACACTGTAATAAAGTTAAGCTTCCAATAGAACATAAGATGATTTTAGTTTGTACTACAATTATTTATTACGTTGGTAAGACAGTGATAAGACTAACTTTTTAAAACGTGTAGACATTCATTAACGTGTAGACATTAATTAAGTGGCCACATATTCTCACAACATGGACACACAAGCTGTGAAGGGAGGATGTTGCACTCCAGATAACCACATCTATGGCAGGCTAATGCTTCAAGTGGTGGAGCACTTGGCGATACAGATATTGGAGGTGGAATCACATGAGAATTGTCACTGGGCGATACAAATATTGGAGGTGGAATCACTTGAGAATTGTCAAATGTAACACGTGTAGAATCGGACAATGTCGTTTCAAGTTCTTGTTGCTTTCTCATTTTCCATCCAAGATATAGAGAATGTCTAATAGCCCACAGAAGGAAGCCAATGATAAAAGCCATGACAAACCAAAAAATCATCACTCGAATGTGGGATGATGGTTTGCATGGCTTTCCTGCCAATGGTGCAATATCACTGAAATACGACATCTATACATATAACACAAGATAAGTAAACAGGGGATTTTAGATTTTAGAGCTTAAGTAAGATTCTTTTAAGATTTTAACTTGGATGGTTTTATAAATCTAATTTTAAGTCCTTATTATCAAAACTTACCTTATTTAAGTATTTATAGCACATTTCTTATCATTAAAAAAAGTCAACAACAATACAAAAATAATTTGTATTTGAAAAAAAACCTCATAGGTTCGGAAGTATCAGCACATAAGTTTCAGTATGATTGCATAGGTACATAAGTTTTGGTATGATGTATCGGTACAAAGTTTCGGTACGATGTATCAGTATATAAGTTTCGGTATGATGTATCAGTAAATAAGTTTCAGTACGATTGCATTGGTACATAAGTTTCGGCATGAATATATCGGTACATAAGTTTCGGTACGAATGTAGCGCTACGATTGCGTCAGTACATAAGTCTCGGCATGAACGCATCGGTACATAAGTGTCTGTTTGAATGTATTAGTACATATGTTTCGGTACGAATGTATTGGTACATAGGTTTCGGTACGATTGCATAGGTATATAAGTTTCGGTACGAATGTATTGGTACATAAGTTTTGGTACAAATGTATCGGCACATAACTATAGTACATACATAGGTACGTAATATGCATATATATATAGAGAGAGAGAGAGAGGGAGAGAGAGAGAGAGAGAGAGAAAGAGAGAAATTTACGCACAATAAAGAATATATGATATATATATGGTTTTTTTAATTGTGGAAACTTAATAATCATTGTCAAATAATATTTTTATTGTTTATAAGCATCAATATATAACCTACATACAAAAGCTAAATCATTATTTCAACCTAATTAATATATTGTTTAAACATGAATTACGTTTAGTTTTGTCTAGATTGTTATCGTATTGTGCATGAAGTTCCATTTTGACTTGTGAAGTCTAATATGTCAAAATTCAAGGAGAATGGGTTGAAATCATCAATTTTTTACCTAGCATGTAAGTGTTGACTTCTCACACTGTAATAAAGTTAAGCTTCCAATAGAACATAAGATGATTTTAGTTTGTACTACAATTATTTATTACGTTGGTAAGACAGTGATAAGACTAACTTCTTAAAACGTGTAGACATTAATTAAGTGGCCACATATTCCCACAACATGGACACACAAGCTGTGAAGGGAGGATATTGCACTCCGGATAACCACATCTATGGCAGGCTAATGCTTCAAGTGGTGGAGCACTTGGCGATACATATATTGGAGGTGGAATCACATGAGTGATACAAATATTGGAGGTGGAATCACTTGAGAATTGTCAGATGTAACACGCGTAGAATCGGACAATGTCGTTTCAAGTTCTTGTTGCTTTCTCATTTTCCATCCAAGATATAGAGAATGTCTCATAGCCCACAGAAGGAAGCCAATGATAAAAGCCATGACAAACCAAAAAATCATCACTCGAATGTGGGATGATGGTTTGCATGGCTTTCCTGCCAATGGTGCAATATCACTGAAATAGGACATCTATACATATAACACAAGATAAGTAAAAAGGGGATTTTAGATTTTAGGGCTTAAGTAAGATTCTTTTAAGATTTTAACTTGGATGGTTTTATAAATCTAATTTTAAGTCCTTATTATCAAAACTTACCACATTTAAGTATTTATAGTACATTTCTTATAATTAAAAAAAAATCAACAACAATACAAAAACAATTTGTATTTGAAAAAAAAACACCTCGTAGGTTCGGTTCGGAAGTATCAGCACGTAAGTTTCAGTACGATTGCATAGGTACATAAGTTTTGGTATGATGTATCAGTACAAAGTTTCAATACGATGTATCAGTACATAAGTTTCGGTACGATGTATCAATAAATAAGTTTCAGTACGATTACATTGGTACATAAGTTTCGGCATGAATATATCGGTACATAAGTTTCGGTATGAATGTAGTGCTACGATTGCGTCCGTACATAAATCTCGATATGAACGCATCGGTACATAAGTTTCTGTACGAATGTATTAGTACATATGTTTCGGTACGAATGTATTGGTACATAAGTTTCGGTACGATTGTACAGGTATATAAGTTTCGGTACGAATGTATCACTACATAAGTTTTGGTACAAAATGTATCGGCACATAACTATAGTACATACATAGGTATGTGATATGCATATATATATATATAGAGAGAGAGAGAGAGAAAGAGAGAGAGAGAGAGAGAGAGAGAGAGAGAGAAATTTACACACAATGAAGAATATATGATATATGTGTATGGTTTTTTTAATTGTGGAAACTTAATAATAATTGTCATATAATATTTTTATTGTTTATAAGGATAAATATATAACCTACATACAAAAGCTAAATCATTATTTCAACCTAATTAATATATTGTTTAAACATGAATTACGTTTAGTTTTGTCTAGATTGTGATCGTATTTTGCATGAAGTTCCATTTTGGCTTGTAAAGTCTAATATGTCAAAATTCAAGGAGAATGGGTTGAAATCATCAATATTTTACATAGCATGTAAGTGTTGACTTCTCACACTGTAATATAGTTAAGCTTCCAATAAAACATAAGATGATTTTATTTTGTACTACAATTATTTATTACGTTGGTAAAACAGTGATAAGACTAACTTCTTAAAACATGTAAACATTAATTAATGTGTAGACATTAATTAAGTGGCCACATATTCCCACAACATGGGCACACAAGCTGTGAAGGGAGGATGTTGCACTCCGGATAACCACATCTATGGCAGACTATTGCTTGAAGTTGTGGAGCACTTATTATCAAAACTTACCATATTTAAGTATTTATAGCACATTTTTTATAAATAAAAAAAGTCAACAACAATACAAAAACAATTTGTATTTGACAAAAAGCCTCATTGGTTCGGAAGTATCAGCACGTAAGTTTCAGTACGATTGCATAGGTACATAAGTTTTGGTATGATGTATCGGTACAAAGTTCCGGTACGATGTATCAGTACATAAGTTTCGGTACGATGTATCAGTAAATAAGTTTCAATACGAATATATCAATACATAAGTTTCGGTACGAATGTAAAGCTACGATTGCGTCAGTACATAAGTCTCAGTATGAACGCATCGGGACATAAGTTTTTGTATGAATGTATTTGTACATATGTTTCGGTACGAATGTATTGGTACATAAGTTTCGGTACGATTGCATAGGTATATAAGTTTTGGTACGAATGTATCAGTACATAAGTTTTGGTAAAAAATGTTTCGGCACATAACTATAGTACATACATAGGTACGTAATATGCATATATATATATATATATATATATAGAGAGAGAGAGAGAGAGAGAGAGAGAGAGAGAGAAATTTACGCACAATGAAGAATATATGATATATATATATATATATTGTTTTTTAATTGTATAAACTTAATAATAATTGTCAAATAATATTTTTATTGTTTATAAGGATCAATATATAACCTACATACAAAAGCTAAATCATTATTTCAACCTAATTAATATATTGTTAAACATGAATTACGTTTTGTTTTGTCTAGATTGTGATCGTATTTTGCATGAAGTTCCTTTTTGGCTTGTGAAGTCTAATATGTCAAAATTCAAGGAGAATGGGTTGAAATCATCAATATTTTACATTGCATGTAAGTGTTGACTTCTCACACTGTAATAAAGTTAAGCTTCCAATAAAACATAAGATGATTTTAGTTTGTACTACAATTATTTATTACGTCGGTAAGACAGTGATAAAACCAACTTCTTAAAACGTGTAGACATTAATTAAGTGGCAACATATTCCCACAACATGGGCACACAAGCTGCTAAGGGAGGATGTTGCACTCCGGATAACCACATCTATGGCAGGCTAATGCTTGAAGTGGTGGAGCACTTGGCGATACAAATATTAGAGGTGGAATCGCATGAGAATTGTCACTGGGTGATACAAATATTGGAGGTGGAATCACTTGAGAATTGTCAGATGTAACACACGTAGAATCAGACAGTGTCGTTTCAAGGTCTTGTTGTTTTCTCATTTTCCATCCACGATATAGAGAATGTCCCATAGCCCACAAAATGAAGCCAATGATAAAAGCCATGACAAACCAAAAAATCATGACTCGAGTGTGGGATGATGGTTTGCATGGTGTTCTTGCCGATGGTGCAATATCACTAAAATACGGCATCTATACATATAGCACAAGATAAGTAAAAAGGAGATTTTAAATTTTAGGGCTTAAGTAAGATTCTTTTAAGATTTTAACTTGGATGGTTTTATAAATCTAATTTTAAGTCCTTAGTATCAAAACTTACCATATTTAAGTATTTATAGCACATTTCCTATAATTAAAAAAAATCAACAACAATACAAAAAGAATTTGTATTTGTAAAAAAACCTCATAAGTTTGGAAGTATCAGCACGTACGTTTCAGTACGATTGCATAGATACATAAGTTTTGGTATGATGTATCGGTACAAAGTTTCGGTACGATGTATCAGTACATAAGTTTCGATACGATGTATCGGTAAATAAGTTTCGGTACGATTGCATTGGTACATAAGTTTCGGCACGAATATATCGGTACATAAGTTTCGGTACGAATGTAGTGCTATGATTGCGTCAGTACATAAGTCTCGATATGAACGCATCAGTACATAAGTTTTTGTATGAATGTATTAGTACATATGTTTCAGTACGAATGAATTGGTACATAAGTTTCGGTACGAATGAATTGGTACATAAGTTTCGGTACGATTGCATAGGTATATAAGTTTCGGTACGAATGTATCGGTACATAAGTTTTGGTACAAAATGTATCGGCACATAACTATAGTACATACATAGGTATGTGATATGCATATATATATATATATATATATATATATAGAGAGAGAGAGAGAGAGAGAGAGAGAGAGAGAGAGAGAGAGAAATTTACGCACAATGAAGAATATATGATATATATATATATATGGTTTTTTTAATTGTGGAAACTTAATAATAATTGTCAAATAATATTTTTATTGTTTATAAGGATCAATATATAACCTACATACAAAAGTTAAATTATTATTTCAACCTAATTAATATATTGTTTAAACATGAATTTAGTTTAGTTTTGTCTTGATTGTGATTGTATTTTGCATGAAGTTCTATTTTGGCTTGTGAAGTATAATATGTCAAAATTCAAGGAGAATCGGTTGAAATCATCAATATTTTACATTGCATGTGAGTATTGACTTCTCACACTGTTATAAAGTTAAGCTTCCAATAGCACATTTTTTATAATTAAAAAAAGTCAACAACAATACAAAAACAATTTGTATTTAAAAAAAACCCTCATAGGTTAGGAAGTATCAGGACGTAAGTTTTAGTACGATTGCATAGGTATATAAGTTTTGGTATGATGTATCAGTACAAAGTTTTTGTACGATGTATCCGTATATAATTTTTGGTACAATTGTATCGGTACAAAGTTTTGGTACGATGTATCGATATATATGTTTCGGTACAATTCCATTGATAGATAAGTTTCAACATGAATGTATCGGTACATAAGTTTCGGTAAGTATGTAGCCGTACGATTGCATCAGTACATAAGTCGCAGTGTGAATGCATTGGTACATAAGTTTATGTACGAATGTATCTATACATATGTTTCGGTATGAATGTATTGGTACATAAGTTTCGGTATAAATATATCGGTATATAAGTTTTGGTACAATTGCAACAAAACACAAGCATATCAGAACCAGGGCAAATAGCAGTCTCTCCACTTGAAATGTGATTAAAGACTTCATATATATACATGAATCAAGGCTTCATATTCCTAGTAAGAGCTGGCTCCCTTTACAAGTAAGTTCAATGTTAGTTGTAAGTAATTTCCACATGTAGAAACTGCATTCCCTTAGAGTTCTTATTATACCATCTATTTTTCTTTTTGCTACTTTTTATTTTGTATTATGTATTACATAATAACATGTAACTAAATATAGAGTTTCAATTGCAGTAAGACCATATGTAAAAGGAGATTCTTTTGATCTGTATGTTGATAATATACCATTAGATATTGATTCAGTTGTAGTAAGGCCATATGTAAAATAGAAAACCAGATTAACTAAACTCTTTGGCTAAGTTACAATTCAGTTTATCCATCATGTTACATTGATCAATTACCAATCTTTTAAATTCTTTAATTAGGTCTCTCGGCTTGATTACTACATGGCGTTGTGATAATTCTACTGATAACTTATCTTGTTTGATATGCAAGAGTACCATTCACATGAATACTCTAATGATGATGATGATGACGACGATAATAATAATAATATCATCATCATGTGACACCCATTGGTATTATTATTAATTATCTATTGGTATTATTATTAATAATTACAATATCATCATCATGTGACATCCATTGGTATTATCATGTGACACTTACCCTTGGTGTCTTCAAATTATCGGCTAGGCTTACTAGTAGGGATGGGTTCGATACGGTTACTATACCAAAACCTCAATACCAAAGACCGTACCAAAATTTCAGATTTGCAAAATCTATTACCATTACTTGTACTAAACTTTAGGTATACCGAAATTTGGTATGCCAAATAGTGCGGGATGAGATGGTATGGTAATGGTATTTGTCACTTTGTTTTAGCTAATCCTAGACTTCATCTTCACCTAATTCATTAATACCCAAAATAAGACACAATATTATTATCATATTAACTTCAATCATCATTAAAAAATTGACTACCAATTAACAATATCTCTTCCATCAAATGAAACCTTCAGAACCAGAACCAATTAATAAAGTATAAATCAATTAGTTAGGTTAGGTCAGTGGGAGTGTTTGACGCAGAGATGTTACTCCAAATGGATGAGTGTGGAGTGTCGATCGCTGAATGAGAAGTGTTTGAAGAGAGAGGGAGAGAACCAAGTTACTGAAGGTGAAGGGTTTCTTTGAGTCTTTTCTTTCAATTTTTTTTTTCTGTCATGAGGCTAGGTGGGGGGGTCGTAAGGTGGGAATCAAATATATTATAAAAACATATATTATATAATTATCAGAACAAGAGCAGATGGCAGTCATCCCATTTGAAATGTGATTAAAGGCTTGATATACACACACACATGAACCAAAGCTTCATATCATATACCTAGTGAGAGTTGGCTTCCTTTGCGAGTAAGTCCAATGTTAGTTGTAAGTAATTTCCAAATGTAGAAACTACATTCCCTTAAAGTTCTTAATATGCATCTCTTTTTCTTTTTGCAACTTTTTATTAAGAGTTTTTATTATACGATCTCTTTTTCATTTTGCTACTTTTTATTATATCATCATCTTCCATATACCCACCTGAGACAGAAAATCCTCTTTCTCCTTGGCGAAATAAATAAATAAGATAACTAATTTTTTTAATTTGGGGTGTCCATCCTCTAGTTGCAACTTTTAATCATTATAATCGTTTAAGTTTTTAAAAGGGGCTAAATTGCATTGGACATTTTCTCTTTATATATTTATAATTAAGAAAATATTTATTTAATTTTAAAACTTCACATGGCATAAAGTTAGTAAGAGCTATGTCACGTAATCAATTAATAGAGTGATTGACAAAGTATTTCTTCGATGTTTAATAAAAATAAGTGTAGAAACTTCCCACCTATGAAGCACATAATCTACAATTTGGTGCAAAGTTGTGCTCAAGAAATGGAAGCGGGTTAGGATCAGCTCAGAGCGATTCACAAGTAAATTTTGGTGGCTTAGGTCGGCTCACAAGTGGGTAAGATTGGCTCATAAGTACCCTAAATAGAGTGAATCTTTTCCAAAATATGGACATGGATGCCATGAATACTGGGGAAAATTCTGAATTTTCAATAACCAGATCCACGACATGCAATGTACAACACTTAATTTTGAAACTTCATATGTACCTTTGGTGTTATTAGACCAACTGTTGGGCTTCCATCCAATGGATTGATATCATTATCATCAAGAATAGCATCTTGTGCCATGAAAATCTTCGTGTTTTTCACACACAAGAAAAATTAAACTAAAAAACAAGAAATAGAGAGCAAAATATTAAAAAGAAAAAAGAGCGAAATAGGAAAATGTATCTCAATTGTAAAGAAATAAATTAAATAATTAGGTGTATTAATCAAAACCCTCACCTTTAGATAGTTGCAAACGGAGGCAATAATAAGCATATTAACCACAGTATCTTCATCTTCAAAACAAGAGCAGTGGAGGAGCTACGAGATTCAAATGCCATGTATTTTGGATGTGAAACTTTAATGAAATGTGATTAAATGGTAGCTTCAAACACATTGATCAAGGTTCATTATATATAGCATAAAATAGAAATACGCGTTAGACAGTGCCCACCTATGAATCATGAATTCTTCATTTTAGTGCAAACTCGTGCTCAAGAAGAGGAGGCAGGTTGGATTAGCTCGGAACGGCTTGCGAGTCGCATGAAGTGGCTTGGGTCGGCTTGTGAATGGGTTGAATTGACTTGAGAGTGCTTTAAACAGGATCACCAACCTTATGCGTCTGTCTCAAACTTCTTATACATTTCTATCACAAATAAGCAATCAACCACAATTATATTTCGAAAAGTTACTTTTGCTAAGATGATATAACAAATCACTATAAAATTTAGCGGCAAGTTAGTTACTATAAATACTTGTATTCTGCCAAGTCATACATAATAATCTACTCATTGATAGAAAGTCGGAATTCAATAACTTAAGTTTTGAATTTCGGTTTTTTTTTTCCATTTTGAACAAGCGTAAATTTCTAGATATAGTTAATGAAGTATCAATTTGTGAATCGATGATATTTGTTTGTCAAGAGATAAATCAAATAACAAATGAAAAATTGTTGTGAATAAGTAAAATGACAATGTACTGAAGTTGTTGTCATAAAGGTTTCTTTGGTGTCGTCAAATAATAACATCAAAATAATAGTATTTACGAATTTACTACAATTTAAAAGCATACACATACATATACCTTTTGGTGTCATCAAATCATCGGTCAGGGCTTCATGGCGGTGAATTAATCTTGTCCTCATCAATTGGAGAAGCAACTTATGCCATGAACAACTTTTTGATTTACACATTTACAGCCAAAATAAAATTACAGCAAGCATATATTTCGATTGTAATTTAATTAACTAGTACACATTAAGGAATAAAATTATTAGAATTAATGTTTTCAAAAACCTTATGTTGAGAGATGTGAGAATGCCAATAACAAAGCATAATGATTTTATCATTAGCATCAAAACAAGAGCAAATGAGGAACTATGGGTGTGAGGCTTGAAACTTGATTCAAATGGTAGTCTCCCCATTTCTATTGGTTGTGAAATTTTATTCAAATGTTATCAAAGGCTTCAAAGACATCAACGTTAATTTTTTTATGCAGCAAAAGGCAATGCGCGTAGGCAATGGCCTATGTTATCTGTGATTTTTTTTTTACATTCAAAGTTGGTTTCTACTTTGCTTTTTTCATCTTATACATATATGCAATTGGTAATGTTTGTGTGGGTTGATACATATTATTGATGTGTAGTACACGAACACAACTAAGATGTTTGATGATCCACTGACCAAAGCATTGCCAATTGGAAAGTTTAAGTCTCATGTTTCTCAGATGGATGTGCTGGAAAGTTGTGATCAGTGAGAGTAGTTTTCATTGTTGCCAGAAGATTGGGATTGTTATTGTGAAGTTGAAAAGACTGATGCAGTCGGTTCAATCCTAATGAAGTTAAGTTTTAATTTTCCTTTTGGTTTTGAGCTAGTTTTGCAACTAGTTTTGGTAGTCAATTTTTTGTTTCAGTAAATGTCTTCAAATTAAGTTTCATTTCTTCCTAAATAAAGAAATTTGTATATTTGAAAGAAAAATTAATCCCAAGTACAATTCATTTGATGCTTCGAAAACATTGTTTGGTTGAGCAGTTATGAATTGTCAATTTAGATATCAAAAATGTTGCTCTCACATGCGGTTAATGTATTTTAATCTTTTATAAAGTGGGAGCAAACTGGGTTTGATAGCATCAGTTCGATCACGAGTTATTTTTCAAGATTGTATATATGTAAGTATAGAATCAAACTACACTTTGGTTTCTAGTCGAAAGTTCTCAGTTTCTATCTTCTGAAATGCAATGAGCATTGGTCGTGAAGTTAAACTATTAAATAAAGCTATGTGATCACTTCTTGATGATTGGTGAAGCTATGTCTAAAATTGGTCTCATGCTCAACTAGGATAATATTAAGAGTATGAGCATGAGTTAGGTGTTTTAAAACCGACTAATTAAATCCAATTTGTGTAAGGAAGTCTTATTAGAAGGGGAATGCTAATTCTTATTTGAGAAGGATTATTATATATCATTAAACTGATAAATTGTAGAAAACATATTTAGTTTCTTATATGGATTCTAATAAGGAATTTTTATTGATTTTGGCAAGGATTATATATACTTATATGTAGTGGTTTCTATTCTCACATAATACACGCTATTTTCTAGACTAACCACTATTATAGTTTGAGCATAAGGTTTCTGATAGAGAAGAGAATGACTAATGGAAGTGTTATGCGATTTGTTCAACCATGACTTCTGTGAATGAAAGTTCTCGAGGTTAGTGTTATTTGTTTGATTCAATGAATTTAGGTTTTGTGTTTTGGTCAATTGTGGTTTATGTTACTAAATCTTGGCCTTGAGTTTATGTTTTAACAGATACGATATGGTTTAACAACACAAAATTTTGTTTGGTGAGGAGTTTCTGGGCTTAATAATAGACCGCTTGACAGAGGATAGCTAACATGTAGTTGTGATGTGAGACTTTATTGTTTTCAACAGCATTGAAATCTTTAGCAATATTTTTATCGAGGCCCATTAAAACATCATATCCACTTTATACAAATTCTTAATATGATCAATGAATACCGTACTTTTTGCAAGAGAATTGTTCTATGTATTAATCCATTAAGACTGAATAAGGTCAAGTCCATTAACTATATTATTTAACAAAATACGAGAAGGAAAAGCAAACAATGATATGCTTAAAGCCACATAAACATTACCAACTGCATATATGTATAAGTTGAAAAAGGACAAGTAGAAATCAACTTGGAATGTAAAAAAAAAAAAAGCCATAAATGACATAGGCCACTGCCTATGCACATTGTCATTTGCTGCATAAAAAATTAGCCTTGATATTTTTGAAGCCTTTAATCACATTTGAATAAAAGTTCACATTCAACAGAAATGGTGAGACTACCATTTGAATCAAGTTTAAGCTTAATGCCCATAGTTTCCTCTTGAGATGAATGTTTTATGTTTTCTCTATTTTTATAATAATAATAATTGGTGAGAAATGTTATTCAATATTATTTGGATTCTATATGTGAAAAACAAAAAGTTGTTCATGGCACAAGCTGCTTCTCCAACTGATGAGGATGAGATCAATCCACTCCCAGCAAGCCTAGTCGGCGATTTGATGGCGCCAAAAATACCTTAGCGTTTGCTTTGAAATTGTAGTTAATTCGTAATACTACTATTTGGGTGTTATTATTTGATGAAACCAAAGGTACCTTCTAGAAAACAACTTTTGCATGTTGTCATTTTACTTATTGACAACAATTTTTGCATGTTGTTATTTGATTTAGCTCATGACAAACAAATATATTCAATCCACAAAATATTGAAGTTTCATGAATTATATTTTAGAAATTACACTTAATCGAAATGAAAACTGAAATCCAAAACTTAAGTTATTGAATTCCGACTTTCTATCAATGAATAGATTATTAAATATGACCAGGCAGAATACACAAAGACTAGTGGGATGGTAAACATAAGTTCTAAAGGTAAGTGACCATCTTAATAGAAAACATGAAAGAACCTGTGCAAAAAAAAAATCACACTAATTACACATCTATGCAACCCCAAATACTAAAATAAAGCAAAAAAAATTCAGGCTTTATGTGATCACAAGTTACTTTGTATATAAGCTTAGAATCAATACTACATTTTGGTTTGTAGTTGGAAGGCTTTCAGTTTCTATGTTTTGAAATGCAATGAACATTCGTCGTGATGTTAAATAAGGCTATGTGATCACTTCTTGATAATTGGTGAAGCTGTGTCTAAAATTGGTTTCATGCTCAAGTGGAAAAATGTTAGAGTATGAGCATGAGATTAGGTGTTTTAAAACTGGCTAATTGAATCCAATTTGTATAAGAAAGTCATTTTCGAAGAGGAATGCTAATTCTTATTTAAGAAGGATTGTTATATGGCATTGAACTAAGGGTAATGCTAGGGAGACTATATTTGTAGACTAAATTTTGTAAACTAAATGACATGAAAGTTGATGATTGGATTATTACTTAACCGTTGATTAACGTGCTTAATTCTTATTGGTAACACATCTTTTAGTTTGCAAATTTGGTCTCTCTAACATTACCCTTAAACTAATAAATTGTAGGAAACATGTCTAGTTTCCTAATTGGGAATCCTTATTGATATTGGCAAGAATTATGTACTTACATATGGTGGCATCTACTCTCACATAATACACAGCTATTTTCTGAACTAAACCCTATTATTAGTTTGAGCATGAAGTTTCTGACAGATAGCAGAAGGACAATGGAGACAAAGGCAGAGGAGAAAGATTGTCCTTTTCTTTTCAAATTTTCCTTAATTAATTTATTTAATGTTAAAACTTCACATGGTACAAAATTGTTTGGTCAAGCTATGCAATTGACAAATTGACTAATGAAACTATGCAAGTGACATAAAAATCAAAATTTGGGTATGAAGGTGAGATGAAAAACACCTAGTTAAGGGTACTAAAGTGACTGGGTGGCTCACTAGTCAATGACAAATTTCAAACTCGTATTCTACACGGCACGTCCTGAATTCAATTCGTAACGCTGGTAAACCACACCATAGTAGCCAGGTGAAAACTAAATGCCTATCTGAAGTCTTCATGACCCTCCAGAAGGATGAACTATCATGACAAAGACACTAACTGGTCCATTTTTTAATATATATATATATATATATATATATATATATAATTACCCTTAGCTTTTTATCTTCTTTTGGATTAATTTATAATGAAATTAAAAATAAAAAAAATAAAACAAAAAAAAAAGAGAAAAAAAAGAAGAAGAAGTTTGTGTTCATTTTGTTAGTCTCATCGAGTGGCTCATAAGTTGTGGTCAGTCACGTGGACCACTAGCACTTGCACTCCACTCGTGAATTGCGGATGTGTTTTCCGTGGACATTCACCCAGCCCCAAGGATCCGTGACGGCGTTCTGTTCGACAGCACGACAACCGTGGTGTTTGGGTAGACGGCAGTCATAGGCAACAATGTGGCAATATTGCACCATGTGACATTGGGTGGGACTGGAAAGGTGGACGGACACAGGCACCCAATGGTTGATGATGGTACACTAATTGGTGCTGGTGCAACTCTTCTGGGGAACGTGAAGATTGGGGCGGGATCAGTGGTGCTTATTGACGGAATCATATTACAGTACTATCAAACAAGTTAAAGAAAAACATTCACGTCTCATTTGGTAAACTCGCAATCTTACAGATAATTTCCAAGTCGATGAACGAGAACATGAGCCGTAATGCCAGACATTCTGGACAGCCTGAATCCGGTGCGGAGCTCATCCTGTAGAACATGGCACTACATGCAAGGGGATACACCCAAGGGATGACCGGAAAATGAAGTCCGACTTCTATTTTACCTTTTCTCTTCTTTTTTCCGGTGTAGAAGAAATCCATGGCTTCATATGAACTTATTCTACAAGCAACATTGCCTTCAATGTTTAATAATTAAATGTACCCTTAATACCCTCAAGGCTCTCCCCCAAAGATAACCTGCAAGGCAACATGAGTCGAGAGTTACAAAACAACGTAAACTAATTCGTCAATTGCCATGATGCGATTATTTATGCAGGTAAACGGCCTCTAATGTCAATGGGAAAAAGATTAACATGAAAGAAAGAAAAGGTTGGAGGAACTAATTAATCAAAATGCCCCGATTAACCTGGCTAAGCAGGCAGAAACTTAAAGAATAGGGCAGAGGTAAGCAATCCGCCAATAAGGCTTGAAACATCTGCAGAAAACATTCCTATGCTAAACCAGGCCGCTTAGGACGACATGCAGCTCATTCTATTTATCGCCAAGGACAAGAACAGGCATGTTGTTTTTGGATACTATATAATAAACTACACTACTTACATGAGTAGCCTAATAATTGACTTGTGCATATTTTTTTGTTAAGAGAAAAATAAGTATTGCTCATAATTTTTCGGGCACAAGGGAGAAAATGAGAGAAGAAACTAAAGAACAACTAATTTAGCTCTGGCAACACCAGAGCAATCATCAACATTAGTTTGGACTAAATCAAGAGAGGCTCTGCACGCTCTTGAAAATCCATCTCACTAGTTAGACCCAACTTGGCTAACCTGTATGTTGCAAAATTTTGTTCTCTATGAACATGTTGCAGCTTGATATTCCAGTTCCCTTCAATAAAATTTCTACTCCGAGACAAAGACCATCAAGAGGATGATTAATGCTAGCAAAACCATGAAAAAGATTGACCACTAAAGAAGAATCCATCTCCACAATCAGATGAGAAAACTTTCTTCTTTTAGCCATCTTCAAACCATAAAACAATGCCCAAAGCTCAGCATGGAAACTTCTCCAACCCCTTTCTTAGCAACTATACCAATAATCCATATAACACACCAACCCCTAATAAATCCTCCACTTCCATTCACCCCATTGGAACCAACCCTAGCACCATCAACATTCAGCTTCAAAGTTCCAAAAGAGGAGGTTCCCAAGCTAAGAAATCTTGGACATGGTTGCGTTTACTAGATATATCAACATTGGCAGCAGTGGCTTTGAGTCAATCAATAGTAAAATTCCATATGCTCTTCCTTGGATCAGGTGGTTTTGTAACATTTACAACTTTTACAAGTAGGATCAAATTTAATGCCAGCAACTTCTCAATGAAATCTGCAGCTTTTAAATTTGGATCAATTCTTGAACTAAAGGCAGAGCATAATTAGTTAACCGTTCAGAACTTTGTATTTCTACCATTTCTAATTTTCCACTTAAGGGCTTTGTGTAACGTCTCCACATATCAAGAATACACATCCAAGAAGGAGAAGCGGCAATCCAAAGTTTTTTGTTGAAAAGATCAGCCCGTAAGTCATTGTCCTTTTTTAGCAACCTCCAACCAGATTTAGCAAGAAGAGCCTTGCTCATCTGATATGACTTCTTAATGCCTAGCCCTCATTTATTCATAGGGCAACAAACTTTATTCCAGCTTACCAAATGAGGTTTAGCTCTATCATCCCCAATAGTACCCTATAGACAATTTCTATTAACTTTATCAAGAGAATCACAAATACTGATAAGGAGACTTGCAGTTTATAGCATATACAGGAAGAGCAGAGGCAACACACTTAATTAAAGTGAGTCTACCTGCCATAGAAAGCATTATATTTTCCCCCAAGGACAACTTTATCCGAACCTTCTCCACTACGTAAAGATAAGTTGATTTATGAACCCTTTTACGCAATAAAGCAATGGCAAGATAAGTTCCGAGAGAGCAAGCTAAAGTTGAACCAAAATTTTTGATAATTTTCCAAGCCACTCATTTGCTTGAAGTGTTGCTCGTCAATTACCACATAAAAGCACAAGGAAGTAACTTTAAGTATTTTCTTAGCTTCTTAGACACAGGGATTAGTACTTTATCTGATTACTCATATCTGCGCTTTCAGTTAAAGGAAACCCACAACTTTTTACTTAATCCTTCAAGGGTCCAAATTCCACTAAAAGATGGCAGGGTCGCATTTATATCAACAATACGAGAACCTACTATGCCAATATACCTTTTTTATAGCATCTATCTCAGGAAGTATACAGCATGCATAGACGCCATACTCCTCAGCCAACACATCGCCTCTAGTCCTTAACCTATTGTTAATTTGTTACTAACACCTCAGGATGCAGAGATAACACATGTAACCCCCTTAATATGAGTGCATTCCATCCAGCCTTCAGAAAACACCACTGTCCTAAAGCAAAGAATTCTTCACCAAGTTTTCAAAGCCACTTCCAGAAAGGCCTTTGTATAATATGAATAATGTGTAGACCAAATATGCATGACCGACATAACTATCCTACTATTACAAGTGACAGTATGGTTCTCTCAACACACTAAATAAAAATACTCTCTGTAACTTGTTCAACCTAAGTTTATTCTTTGTCAACAACTCAACATCTGTTATTTATTTTTTGTAGAAATTTATTTAAAAAGCCATTGCACAAAATCAAGTTGCAATGGAAATTTAGAAGGGATCCATCTAATCAACTTAAAAAAACATCACGCTAAATTAATGCACTCTTCTCCCTTTATCCGATTCATCAAAAAGCTTTGTGCTAATAAGTACAGACAGTGGTTGTTGGCATAACCTGATAAGCACTGCTAGCACTGAATTACTGGGAAAATATAAAAACACTTTACAATGGTGAAAAAGGTTTGATATCCAGAACGTCACTTGAGTGACCCCAGCTTGTCATCCTCAATTTGGTAGGGGATCTTTATGAATGCCAACTATTTCCTAGTCAGTACAGATCTAAGAAAATCGATGATTCAAAATAACATATTATATCTCATTATAATTCCGGCAATTTTGCTCTTCAAGAGGTTTTAGACTGATCCAACCATTGCCCTTGACTATTACTACCTTAAACCCATTATAACACACACTGAGTATCTATGAACAGATAAAAATTAGCCACTAAACCCGTTAATACCAGAAAATAAGAAACCAAACTGACAATGAAGCCCCTAAATTGCCCCAACACTCAACTACAAAATGCACACCAAAAACAAACTTTTCCTTCAATCAACCTCTGTAATGTTGTCTAAAAGTATTGCAAGAAATTTCGAACAAAGACCAAGTTTTTCACCTTCACAGTGAACCAGTTGGCAGAAGGAAAAAAGAAAATAGATAAAAGCCATTTGGAAGGAAATAAGAAACTCGGTGATTTGATGTTCCCAGTAATATTTTGCAATTAACATATTTTTCCACTGTTAATAAATTCTATTTTATGGTTATGGAGATTCTTGTATCCATAATTGAACCCTAACAGAAATCCGGCTATGTAATGTAAAACTAACAGTTTGTAATTGTGGTCCTTATGTTATCCTAAAAAAAAAATATAATCATCACTCTGCATAAACCGAATCATATAGCAATAACATTTCATATCCATAAAGACTTGGAACTTACTTATGCATACAGTATTTGAACTCTTGGCCCCTAAGCATATCTTTTTCACCTTCTTCAAGCTACAATAAGAACACAACCCATGTAAAATAACAAATGTAACATGTCGAATCCAATAATGGAGAATCTAATATAGTCCATCTTACCGGATCGCTCTCGTAGATAAGCTCATAGCAAGTAGGAGAAAGGCATCGCAAAGCGCAATTTTCTTTTGCTATCAAGGAGGATTTGCATTGCCAACCCCACAATCCGCTATTCCAATCATCAAAAACAAAAAGGAGCAGTCAGAGACTAACGGTTTTAAAAATAAAAAATAAAAACTGCGTGCCAATCCATCATCACATACTTTAAAGCAACGAGTTACGAGTTCTATATGCATTGAAAGAATTTTCTCAAACAGTTTTAATTCAATACAGTTTGGAGGTAGACCATGTCAATCATACAACTAGGAAAAGCAGAAATTCTTGTTGCATTAAGTGAAAACAAATAAAGTGGCTTTCTTTAAAACTAATAACTCAAATATTTTGGTGGGGTTAAATCAAATCCCACTCTAATCAAACATCCGTAGCTCAAAAAGAAATTAAACTGTGAAATTAAACTGTTTCAATTTTCTTGCCACAATTGTTATAATTTCCAAGCAAGAATTAGTGAAGATAGAAATGGGAAATCAAAAAAGAGAGAGAAGGAAGTGGATATACCTCTGAATGTCAGCATAACACTGGCTCTTCTTCTGCCTTGTCTCAATATCCTGTCAAATATAACACACACAAAAAAGAACCCATCATAAATTCACAATTAGTATTAAAAAATAAAGGCCCACAAACATTGAAGCATATAAGAAATTAACAGAAGAAGAAGAAGAAGAAGAAGAATTTGGAATACAGAGATTGGGCGACGAGACTTGGCATTTGTATTGATGGGAGAGAAGTGCAAGAATACTAGTAGAAGAATTAGAATTCTGAGCAGGGAAGAAGATGAAAAATTATGATTTGCCATTGTGTTCTATGTCTTCTGATTCTGGGAGTTCAGTTGAATTTGGGACGACGATCGATCAAATTCAAATGTGCCTCTTTTCTCTTCGTCGTCCTTGAATTGCAGCAGTGAGATTGTGAACCGTACAAAACGGACACCCAAAGTGATTTGGGCTCAAAGGGGACGGTGCTGCGTAAGTTAATAGCCCAATATTGAGGGGAAAAAGGGTCCAATATCATCCTTTTTTGGGTCAATAGTTACGTGGGCCTCTAATGACACTTTTCATCCGTTTTGCCATTGCCCAGGTGATGGGAAGGAAATGAGAAATTCGAGGTTTGGATTTTTCGGATTGAAGAATTTATTGTTGTTGAATAGAGTAGGGATATTTTGACAAACATTGATTTTTTAGTCAACATGCCCTTAATTATTCTGGTGTTATGTGCTCTGAAACTGATGATTGAGGGATTTTTTAAACTGATAATTGAAATGCGTGTGGATTCAATTGATATTTGTGAGTAACGATTATTTTATATATGCAACGGCGCACTATTTTCACTCACACAAGCTTCATAGCTTGTTCAGATATATGCAGCGGAAAAACAGAATTTGAATAAGCTATGAAGTTCGTGTGAGTGACAGTAGTGCATTTTCAATTTGTTACTCTTTATTGTATTTTTATTTTCGTTAAATATTTGACATACATTATGTATGAACCCAGTTGACTTTATGTATTCTTATAGCACTACTGTTTTTTGTCACGAATCGATTTTGGACGCATCCCAGAATCAGGAGCGTGACAACTTTTAATGGTATCACATTAGTCCCGGACCTTTGCATTTCGCCGTTTGCTGATACATGGCATTGTTGTATCAATTGTGTCGAAACCTAGAATTTGGACTTACGTTGCCCAGACTGTGAGGGGGCGTTTGTTTGCCCTCACTAAGTGGGACTGGACTGGACTGGACTAACTGTTAGTCCAATATTGTGTTTGTTCCATGCTGGGACTAACATTAATGAGACTAAAGGGGACTAGCATGGACAAAACCCTTCACTAAGAGGTCTTAGCGAGACCCCCCAATAACCATGGGACTAGCTAAGACTATCCTCTCTCGTTCTCGTCATGCTCAACAACCACTCCTGATAGAATCCTCGTCATCTCCGGTCACCTAGATCATAATAAAATATTAATAATTTATATATTAAATAATATAATATTAGAATTTGTTATTATCCAGCTTCTTAGTCCAACACTGCACCAAACGCTTCACTAAGTTAATCCAGCTTAGTCTAGTCTAAGCCAGTCCAGCTTAGTCCTTGAAGATAGTCCAGTCCGAGATAGTCCAGCGCAACAAACGTCCCTGAGAGGCTAGTGAATCCCGTCCATGGGAATAACTTGGAAAGCAAAGATTTTACGTAAGCGGTTGTCTTGTCTTATATTGTCTGCATGTGATGATTGCTTTCGTCATCTTCTTGTTCCTTGTGTTTTCGTTAGGAAGTTGTCCGCCTTTAAAGCCGAGGCAAACAAGTTGGAAAATATATTTTGTCTGCCTTTGTCACCATTTTCTTGGTGTTTTTCTCGGCAACCAAGCAAGTTTTCCCTCCAATTTTTCTCTCTCAGCTGTTACATGGCCATTGAATTGTACCATAACGTCTTTAGAGAAGCGGAGAATGTGTTCCTTGTAGCAGATTCCAGTCGTGGAAAGTTAACGGTGTGATTGGATTTGCAACAGAGAGACCCATGCCTACAATCCCCCTCTACTCATCGCTAGCTCCGCCCAACAGCCGCCGTCCCACTTCTCTGCTGCCTTCAATTGCAACCTTACTCAAAGGCTGCAAAACCCAATTCCGTCTCGAACAAATCCACGCCCACATTGTCCGTAAAGGTTTGGAGCAAGATTGCTTCCTCATAAGCCAGTTCATCTGCCTCTCCAACGCTCTCGCTTCCCTCTCTTACTCCACCGCCGTACTCGACCGCGTCCTCAGCCCCAACACCTTTCTCTGGAACTGTCTGATCAAAGGATACTGCGAAAGGTCTGGTTTTTTGGGCACTGTTTCTCTGTTTGTTAGGATGAAGAGGGAGGAGGGCCTTCTGGATAGGTTTACGTACCCGTCTCTCTTTAAGGCGTGTGCTAGTGAGGGGAGGGTCTGGGAAGGAAGGGCGATACATGGGTTGGCGGTGAGGTGTGGAGTTGACGGGGATGTGTTTGTAGGCACCACTTTGATTGATTTGTACGGGAAATGCAGGGAGATTGTTTGCGCTCGCAAGGTGTTTGATGGAATGTCTGAGAGAAGTGTGGTTTCTTGGACGACTATGGTTGTTGGGTATGCTAGTGTTGGGGATTTGGTGGAGGCCAACAAGCTGTTTGATCAGATGCCCCAGAGAAATGCAGTGTCGTGGAATGCGATTATTAGTGGGTTTGTAAAGATGGGGGATTTGGTCAATGCTAGAAGGATCTTTGATCAAATGCCTGAGAAGAATGTGGTTTCTTATACTACTATGATCGATGGATATGCCAAGTGTGGAGATATGGCGTCTGCGAGATTTTTGTTTGAGCAATGCTCGGATAAAGATATCGTTGCGTGGTCGGCATTGATATCAGGGTATGCTCAAAATGGTCAACCTAACGAGGCTGTAAAGATATTTCAAGAAATGAGTACGAAGAATGTTAAGCCTGACGAGTTTATAATGGTGAGCTTGATGTCAGCTTGTTCCCAAGTGGGTTGCTTGCAGGTGGCTAAATGGGTTGATTCTTACCTGAGCCAGAGCTCCATTGATGTTCGTCAGGCTTATGTTCTCGCAGCTCTGATTAACATGAATGCAATGTGTGGGAATATGGAAAGAGCAACACGTTTGTTTGAAGAGATGCCTAAGCGGGATTTGATTTCGTATTGTTCTATGATACAAGGGTTGTCGATTAATGGTCAAGGGGATCAGGCTGTTTCCCTCTTCAATAAGATGCTAACTGAAGGTTTAGCTCCGGATGAGGTTGCTTTTACAGTCATCCTGACAGTTTGTAGTCGCTCTGGGCTCGTTGAGGAGGGTTGGCACTTCTTTGAATCAATGAGACATAAGTACCATTTAAATCCCTCTCCTGATCATTATGCATGTATGGTTAGTCTTCTTAGCCGGTCAGGACGGTTAAAAGCAGCTTATGATCTTCTAAAATCAATGCATGAGGAGCCTCATGCTGGCGCTTGGGGTGCACTACTAGCAGCCTGTAAGCTAAACTGTAATGCTGAGCTAGGAGAGTTAGTTTCTCATCGACTTTTTGAGCTTGAACCCCAAAATCCTGGTAATTATGTGCTCTTGTCCGATATCTATGCAGCAACAGGCCGCTGGTTTGATGTTTCTGCTGTGAGAACCAAAATGGAAGAGCGAGGGATTAAAAAGATACCTGGTATCAGTTATTTAGTTTAAAAGGCTGAGCTTCTTGGTAACTCTATTTATGCAGTGCCTGGAGTGGAGTGTCTACAGAGAGACACACCATCTTCCTTGGTGTCCACATCGTGGAGTTGGAATTGATAAAAATGATTTAGTTCTACTCCTAACTTATTGGTGCTCAAGTAACCAGGCTGCCGAGGCTGCCTTCTACGACACTCCTTATTGCAAGCTTCAAGTGAGATTGCATCCTGAGGAGATGGTAGAGACAGAGACACAAACATTTTTGTGCAAAACAGGTAATACACCACTTATATTCAAAACTTAAGAGTTCATGTGTGGAAGTTGATCAGTTTTGTAGCTAGTCCATTCAAACTGTGATTTCCTATGTTGCCAGTGCTGCTAATAAGGATGTATTTTAAACTTAGCTTTAAGTATGAGTAGTCCTGTGTATGAATTAAGGACCGGTCCATTCCTCACTTCCATAAAAATGGCATCCCTTTTACAGTCAGTTGTAATAAGGCGACCATAAAGTTTTCAGGATCAGCTTCAACAACCTTATTTTATTTTTGAACTGTAAATTAAGTAGATTAATTTGTTAGCACGAAAGTGAAAATATGTGGTCTGCTTTATTTTTGGGGATTTGGAAGACTATGCTGAGGACTTTGAAATTTCAATTATGCGTTTTTATTCACTCAAAGGTTTCAAATGCAACTGATGTGTGCCTTCTATCCACTTTGGTTGCTTATAGATTTTATTAACCCAAAGATTTCCTCTTATTTGGTTGAAGATTTTCAATATGTTTAACTAATGCATCATTGCAGTTTATTAATACAATCTTCTTCCCTTGAGAGCTTAGTCTGGGATCAACTATCAGCCAAGCAACCTGAAGCTTATGAGTGGTTTATCTCTAAGCAAGTTCCGTGGTGGTAACTTCCTTTGTTAATTATTTGAAGGGAACCATGCTTGACTGCTGTTACTAATGTGTATGTTATCCTCTATTGTTTAATGTATCTTATAATTTTTCTAGATGGATTTGAAGATTATATAGATTTAATCCTGCTTCAATCTGCTTCCAGGTCTAGGAAGGTAACGCACTAAGGGTCTAGCAACACAAGTGACACATCTATCCTCACGCTTGCACTGACATGCAACGCCGCAATGACAAAACTTGGTCAAGCCAAAGTTTCTTGCCCTCAATTCTTTGTTAGGTAGGCCTGGTTTTTTTTGACAGATAAAACTTAAGTTTGATATTGCTTTTTTGGTTTGGTTGTGGATTTAGTTGTTTCCATATGTGTTGGTTCGTGCTTGATTCCTTGTAGAGCCCCCTTTCCGAACAACTGGAAACCTCTGCGTATACCACAAAGCAGGATGTTGACTCCTACATTTTGTAAAATATGAGTTTTAGTAGTTTTACATTTGTTCCTGTGGACTTGTTCACAGATTCCAATTTCCTTCTCATTAATTATTTTCGTTTCTTCTCAAAAATGATGAGCAGGATGTGTGGCAAGGAACTCAATTGCTGGCTATTGACGTTGGTGCCGCTATGGGGTTGCTTAGAAGGGCCTTTCATGGAGATGAACTGACAGAAAAAGAAAAGAAAGGTTTACAGAGAACTCCGACCGACATAGTATCAGTTGTTCCTATGGGTGTTTTAACGCTTCTTCCTGTGAAATATCTTCCCCGTATCTTTTTCTATCCTTGTATTTACACGTGAATGACTCTAGCCAATATTTTTTTTGAAATGGTAGGATTCTCATCTTAGTTCTTCATCAGGCTGATGTGGTTTATCACTTGAGGAGGTTTACGGGCATATAACAAGTCGTGCTTTAGATACTTTGTTTATGTCACATTATTGTGCGATATTGCAAGTGAATCACTTGAGAGGCTTATCACTCGGTCCACACCGATCAAAGTCAATGATGGAGTTTTATGAGAAGATGTAAATCGAACGTGGATGGGATAAGAGACGGGCAATGGCTTTGGTTGGTACACTTCCAATGTCAACCAATCAAATCCTTGTATAATTCCATTCCACTAAAATATGTGTTGTTATCTGAGGCCTTTCACAGTGGTTTTAGCGAGTTTAACTTTTATATGTTATAATTTATCACCTTGAGTTTGATTCTTATAACATAATTGTTAGGTATCAATCGTGTGAGTTTGATAAAGGTGGGTTCTATCTATTAATTGTGAAACTCATGTAATTTTTACTCTACAATTACTCATTTTTGTAGGCTTTTTATATTAACGTCCCATAAAATGTTCAATGCACCCCATATTAAAATTTAATATTAATAACTTATTTACCTTACTATACAATGACAATTTTGACCTTATTAGGTTTAAAAAAATAAAAAAATTCTAAATACACTCTAAATCACTTTTAACGTATTAATTATCTTCTTCAACTATCAAAACTTGTCCCACCTTCCATTGTTGAATAAAACCCTAACCAATGGAACTACAAATATGTTGATTAAAAAAAAAATATTTTTGACAAATGGAATGCGAAATCGGTGTTTCGAAATTTTCACATTAGGTAAGACTTCATATTTTTCATTGTTTTAGTGATTTCAATGACAACGATAATTATTTAATCTTAGAACTCAAAAAGACCAGCAACATTGAGGGTAGGAGATATGCCCATAGAAGAGGGAAGATCCACAACATAAGCGTTATCATTAATCTTCTGTAGATTCTTATAGGGTCCATACTTGCGAGGCTTGAGCTTGCTGTAAGTCCCGACTGGAAATCTTTCTTTCCTCAAAAACATCATCATAGCGTCACCGACCTGAAACACATGGGAACCCCTTTGTTGGTCAACCGCCGCTTTGTATTTTGCATTTGTCTGTGCCAAACGTTCACAAACCTTTGCCTTAAAAGGCTGGATGCTTTCTGCCATCTTTTCAGCAGCAACACTCACACTTGGACCCTTAGGGAGCTTGATGAGGTCCATTACGGGACTGTAGTATACACCAGGGAGAAAAGAGACTTGCCAGTTACGCTATGAACAACAATGTTGTAGGCAAGTTCAATTTGAGGAAGAGCAAGGTCCCACAAACACTACGAACCATGTTACCCATGGTGCGGTTTGTAACCTCGGTTTGACCATCCGTATGTGGGTGAGCCATAGTACAACGCCGCAAATCTGTACCAAATAATTTCTACTAGGTAATCCAAAAATGATTGAGAAATGTTGAATCACGGTAAGAAGTAATAGACCGAGGCACTCCATATAGTCACACAATTTCTCGAAGGAAAAGTTGAGCAATGTGGAATCATGGTCGTTATTATTGTTATTGAAAAACGTTCAAAGGAACCTAAACATTTTTCAAATCATTCAATTTGAAAGTATTTGGCAAACTAATGTTCAGATGGTTTGAAATCATTCGGCAAAATAAAAAATGAGTGTTATAAGATTTGAGAAATATGGGGTGTATAAAAAATGTGGGGTGTATGTAGAAAATGTATAGTGTATATTAATAATGTGGGTGTGAGGTTATTATGGGAAAGGAAGTGGGGTGTATTAAGATAATTTTCAATTGAAAAAACAAATGTGGAGTGTATTAAGTATGTGAGGTTTATTCAACAATTTGTAGAGTGTTAATAAAATAAGCCTTTTTGTATTGCAATCACTCTCATAATACCCAAAATTTTCGGCCCACAGTAGGACTTTGATTTCTAATTGACGCAAAAATGATTTTCAAGCTCCAAAATGAAGTTAAACTCAATTTTTTGGGCAACTGTTTTTTTATTTTTATTTTTAGTATATGGATATTTTTACACTAAAAGGAAGGGGGAGTTCGGTTAAGTCACATAATAGGTAGCCTAATTTGGTATCGAATTCGCTATCCACGAGATTCGAACCTAAGATCTCTCATTTTCAAGTAAAGATGAATACTTCCAAGTGAAGAGGAATATCACCAGACTATAATATTGAGTAACGGCAACTGTTAAAAGCCCAAAATGATTTTCACGCTCCTATTTTCGTCACCTACACAATAATCCTTTTTATTTGCAGTGTTTTATTTTTTATTTTTTTTAACAAACGGCTTTTGAATTAAATAAAATTAAACAGTTTATAAAATGTAGTGTATAAAAATTATTTCCCATTAATATTCATAATTAAAAATAGCCTATAATAATATTTCAAGTTGACATCCACTCATCTCCTTGAATAAAATTCTGCACAGAATACGCATTAACATGTTCAGATGGGATTTTGCTGGTCCAGTTCCATCTCTGGGACAAATCAGAACCCGGTCCAGAATTCCCAAACTCCCCATAAAAAAGGGTGTTGAGAGCAAAATCCCCACTCCAAGGCATCCACCCTTGGGGTGTAATAAGAGCTTCCATACTACAGTTTATAAAAACCGTCCTCGAATACTCCTTCCACGGCCTCCCCAAGTAGTTCTTGTGCACCTCCGGCTTGCTCCGGTACAACTTCATGTACTCTTCCGTGCCGTTGATCGAGCAGTTTCGAAACACGAAACCTGTTGTCATCGCAGGGTCTGTTCTTCCGTGGGCTGTGACGACATTGTCTTCGCCTTTCTCGGGTTGGAGTTGCCGTGGACGGACGAGGATGCTGCAGTCTTGGAAGATGGAAGCTGAGTTTCCGAAGATGAAATCGACGTTGCCTTGGATGGTGCATGATTTGTAGAACTGGCGGTTGCCTTGTGCGTAGAGGGTGTCTTGATTGCCTATGAATTCGCAGTTTTCGATCACGGAGAGGTCGCTGTCTGATCGGAAAGCAACCGCTTGGTGGGTGTCGGGACCTGCTGTGTTTTGGATTGTGAGTCCGCTTGCCATGAACCCATCACCAACAACCCCTGTCGCATAAATCAACAAATTAGCAAAATACGATAAGCAGTAAGGTACTATTGAGCTAGCTATAATTCTATATGTCATGTAATAATACATGTATCATATTTACAAAAACGTTAGCGATCAAAACGTATATCGTAGAGCGAGTTCCATTTACTTGTGGGAAAAGCTACAACCCACCATACCACATGCGCCTAATTCCCCATACTCTACGTTACGATGGCAATGCACTCTTCACCGCCAACTTCTGACGTAATAGTATTCAAATTATCAAACAAAAACAATATTTACGGTAATTTCTGAAAAATAGAAAAATAAATAAAAATACCTACCGACGGTAGCAGTGTTGTACGTGGAAATTCCGGGCTGGCCCACATTCAACGACCCGGTAATGACCGTTTTACCCATCCCATCACCTAAAAACACCACGTTCCGATTCTCTAGGGGCACTCTCACGGTCTCTTCGTACACCCCAGCCTTTATCCCAATCACGAACCTCTCGTTTCCCGCGGCGTTATCCGGTGCGGCATTAACCGCCTCCTGCACCGTCCTGTAATCACACGATTTCTCCTTGCACACCGTCACGTTCGTCGTTAAACCCGACGGCACCCCGCCCCGAAATCCAGGGTCGGGGCCTCCGTGCTCCAGCCGCTCCCAGAACCCGTCTCGCTCCGTCTTGGGCGGGGCCCATATTTTTGTGTCGTTACCGAAGTTGTCGTACGATGCCATCATGCCGAGCGCGTTGCTGGATTTGGCGATCAAACTGTCGAGAAACGACATCGTCTCGTTGACCATGTTGGTGTCGTTGGCGTACTTGAGGCCCGACCAGCAGCCGTACTGGTAGAGCAACGCGGAGCTCATGGAGGCACGCGCGTTTTTAATTTTACCGCGCGAGAGACTGTCGGTGGCGAGAGAAATTCGGTACTGGGAGTTAGCGAGCATTTCGAGGCAGTTATTCGCAGCCGTCGTGCGGTTTAGGTTGCCAGCGGACGAGTCCAGGATGGTTTTCACCATTCCCTGCGCCGTCTCGATCCCGTCGCCGGAGAGTTGGACGGCGAATTGGATGGTCTGGACAGGGGTGGTGCTGATGTCAGTGGCGAGGTTGGTGAGGGAGGCTTGACACGCGTCGGGGAAGCGCGTGGCTTTGCAGGCTTGTTCGATCTGAGGTCGGGGGGATGTGGGCTGGTGGTGGTGATGGGAGGCGGAGGATAGAGAGAGGTAGAGAGTGAGGAAGAGGAGAGAGAGGAAGAGGGAAGCCATGAGAAGGAGGAATTTGGTTTTGCGGGGAGAAGAAGGAGATGAACAGCGTTGCCAGTGCCATCGCCATGGAGGTTTAAATAAGGAGGGCGGCATTGATGGGTCAAATATAGTAAAGGATTTGGAAATTCATGTGATATGTCGGGATTTTGGTTTGTTGCTGATTTTTTGTTGGTTTTATTTATTTTTGGGATGGATAAGAAAAGAATTTCAGTTGCAATAAAGTAATTGAAGGGGCCGGTCTCGAAGAGATTTTTTTAATGTAATTTAAATAAAGTAATATACGTATCATTCTATAAATAATAGAATATATATGTTAAAAAGTTAACAATTTAAAAAATAAAATTTTCAAATATTTATATTAAAACACATGGTGTATCATATTCGGATCACAACGAAAAATTTCTCTATTTGCTAATCGCTATTGAAATTTTATTATTTTTTTAAACGGAAAAGTAAACTTACAACGAGGCCCCGCAAACGGATTTTAAAACCAGACCTATCACAGATTAGTTTGGGATAATATTGCAAGGAACATTGTTGAATCGAAATGAACATTGTTGAATCAAATATAAGGAAGATTACAAAGATGTTCAAAATTTGATGATGAAATGCCAAATGACTTTGGAAATAAACATGCCAAACTCGAAAATCAACAATAGTCTATTATGTACCATTATTATTAGGTTTAGGTGCCACATGTTATGTATAGACCATTGTCGATTTTCAATTTTGGTACATTTAATTTCATAAACATAGTTGATTGGTACGTTTATATTGTGTCAGTTCTATGAAATGTATTAATATAATCTGTATATATATCTTAAATGATATGATTTTTCTTCATTAAAAGAAAAGAAAATCATTTAAGTGGAAGATAGATGAAGCAAAATTGATTTTTCCTTCTTTAATTGATTCATGCAACATAATGCATTGAGTTCCTACTCCACTCACTAATTAGTATTTTTCTTACTAAAAAGGGGAATAATTTAAAATCCCGCTAATATTTCATGTTTTAATCCACTCATCTCCCTGGATAAAATTCTGCAGAGAATACGTATTAACATGCTCGGGTGGGATCTTGCTGCTCCATTTCACCCTCTGGGACAAATCAGAACCCGCGCCGGAATTCCCGAATTCTCCGTAGAAAAGGGTGTTCAAAGCGAAATCCCCATCCCAAGGCATCCACCCTTGCGGTGCAACAAGAGCTTCCATACTCGAGTTTATGAAAACCGTCCTCGAGTACTCCTTCCACGGCCTCCCCAAGTAGTTCTTGTGCACCTGCGGCTTGCTCCGATACAACTTCATGTATTCTTCCGTGCCATTGATCAAGCAGTTTTCAAATACAAAGCCCGTTGACTGCCCGGGGTCTGTTCTTCCATGGGCTGTGACTGCATTGTTTTCGCCCTTCTCGGGTTCGAGCTGTCTAGGACGAACTAGGATGGTGCAGTCCTGGAAGATGGAGGCAGAGTTTCCGAAGATGAAATCCACATTGCCTTGGATGGTGCACGACTTGTAGAATTGGCGGTTGGCATGAGCATAGAGAGTGTCCTGATTGCCTATGAATTCGCAGTTTTCGATTACGGAGAGGTCGCTGTCTGATCTGAAAGCAACTGCTTGGTGGGCGTCGGGACCTGCTGTGTTCTGGACTGTGAGACCACTCGCCATAAACCCATCACCACTAACTCCTGTGATACATATAAGATTGACAAACAATCAGCAATTACAGCACCCATCCTCATCCCCAACCTCAACTTCTGAGATTACGTGGGTGCGGGGTCACACCATAAGGGAGAGTGGGACGAAATGAGACGAAATAGAGGTTCCGTGCTATATTTGGTATGCTATGTTTGGGACAAAACGAAATTGGACGATGGTGTTCAGACCAACCGTGCTCTCCCACCTCACGTATCATACGCGCCCTAAACATATGATCCACCATGCATTTTTTTCGCCAACCAAATGTGACGTCATATTACAAAAATCTTAAAAAACTAAATACCCACGGACGGCAGATAAAAAAAATTAAAAAGAAAACTAAAAAACCAAAAAGTGACGCGTAGTAAACGTACCGACGGTGGCAGTGTTGTAGGTGGATATTCCGGGCTGGCCCACATTCAACGACCCGGTAATGACCGTTTTGCCCATCCCGTCACCCAAGAATACCACGTTCCGCTTCTCTAGGGGCACCCCCACGGTCTCCTCGTAAACCCCAGCCTTTATCCCAATCACGAACCTCTTATCTCCCGCGTTATCCGGCGCGGCATTCACCGCCTCCTGCACCGTCTTGTAATCACACGAATTCCCCTTGCACACCGTCACGTCCGCCTTTAAACCCGACGGAATCCCGCCCCGAAATCCCTGGTCGGACCCTCCGCCCATGACCGGCTCCCAGAACCCGTCCCGCTCGGTTTTCGGCGGCCCCCACTTCTTAGTGTCATTTCCGAAGTTGTCGTACGACCAAATCATGCCGAGCGCGTTGCTGGATTTTCCGATCAGCGAGTCGAGAAACGACATCGTCTTGTTGACCATCTGGGTGTCGTTTGCGTACTTGAGAGCCGACCAGCAGTCGTATTGGTAGAGCAACGCGGCACTCATGGAGGCACGTGCGTTTTTAACGCGACCACTTGACAATCCACCGGTGGTGAGAGAAATTCGGTACCGGGAGTTGGCGAGGACGTCGAGGCAGTTTTTCGCGGCGGTGGTGCGGTTTATGTTCCCCGCAGACGAGTCCAGGATAGTGTGGACCATGCCCTGCGCGGTCTTGAGGCCGTCATCAGAGACCTTGACGGCGAAATGAATAGTCTCGAGAGGGGTGGCGTTTGGGTCAGTGACGAGCTTGCCCAGGGAGGCTTGGCACGCGTCGGGGAAGCGTGTGGCCTTGCAGGCTAGCTGGATCTGGGGTTGGGGGGAGATGGAGTGGTGGCGTGAGGCGGAGGAGAGGGAGAGGAAGAGAGTGAGGGAGAGGAGAGAGAGGAAGAGAAGGGAGGCCATGAAGGCGAGGATTAGGGATTTGGGTTTGGAGGAGCAGCAAGGTGGTGGGTTTATAACAAATTTGGTGGGTTTTCTGTGGAAATTGGAGGTGATTGAATCATTTGGGTGCGGAATCAATGGGTCGTATTTGGAATTTAGGAAAGTGGTCGGGATTTGATTTTCCAGAAGATGGAGAAGTAAACGATGAAAGTCGTGGGCGGGTGAGAGCAAGTGCAACAGTTTGAAAAAGACAAGGACAAACGACCAGTAGTCAAACCGCAAGAAACACTCTTGTTCTACTCCTCACCGAACCTACCCAATTTGCTGACCTCCCACCACCAAATTTCCTCCCACCACCCTCGACTCTCTCGTCGATTACGACCTGCAGGGGACCAACACCTTCGCGATCCGCGCCCGAGATACCGACTCCAGCAGAGAGCAGTTGGCCACTGATTTAATTTCTCGTCGCCGGGCCTATGTGTGCTCGCTGATGTCACGCCGACGTCGCTCCTTGCAGGGGGCGTCCTCATGGATTCACATATTTTTACTGTTTGTTTGGATGGATTGGAAAGTTTGGGGTGGAGAATTATTGATGGTGAGATGTGCGAGGTGGTGGTTTGAGTTTCAGTGGAAAGCCTTGTGTAACTGTAAAAGTCAAGGGGGAAAACGACAGAGAGAGATATACGTCTCATTCCGAACGCAAACGTTGATTTTTCTACCTTAGTCTATCCGTTAATCGATGAACGTGTCAAATTCAGCCGGCTACGCGGCTATACATTGTATAAACAACATATATACTCTTATAACGTTGCGACTCTTAAAATTACTTGCGGACAAAGTTTGGCTTGATTTTGCTTACAATACGCCTCAATTATGCCAATATGAGTTTCTGACTTGGTCAAACTGTAATAACTTTTAAAAGAAAATTCAAACGGGCAAGGAGAAAAGGAAAAGGAAGAGAAGACATACAACAACATATATACTCTTATAACCCTAACTTCCCCTCCATCTTATTTACATTGCAAGATTTGTAGAATACAAGAGCAATTGTCCGTTCACGACCTAGGACAAGAAACAGTCAATTTCCCCATACGAATTGAAATATATTTTTACTAGCACCTGCATTGACAACGTTGTTACTCTGCGTTTTAAGCATCTTCTCCTGTGCATCGACGTCGCCTTCCTATTTACAATTTACAAAGAAATGAAGAAATTTGAGTGAATAAAAATGTTAGAACAAGGTTAAATAAGTAAACAAACAGATCAACGCTATTAGGTAATGTAATCAGACCAAACTGAAATAGAATTTAAGAAGATACAACAAAGTGTTTCTGTTTCCACCTTTAATCCCTCCGTCCCATGCGGTCATGACCCAGCAAGCGTTAACTCTCTTATTTTTAACAAGATTACTAGAAATCTTAAAAGATTGCAAATTGATGAACGTAAAGTAGAAAATGTTTTAGGAGGGAAATGTTATGAGCAGAAAAAAGGTTGCACACAGAAGCACCAAAGGTGGCTATTACATTTCAAATTCCAAACAAGGGAGTGAGGACTTACAAGTCGAGAGTAGGCATGGGCAAGAGATAAAAGCGTGGGGTACAAATCCAGAACAGCTATGGCAACTTCCTCGGTTACCTGGGGAACCTGCATTTATAATTCAAGATGAATGTAGACGTTGTTCAACCCACTGTCACTAGAACTGCCCTAGTTCTCCAAACCAAGCAATTACACCAAACCGTATCATAAAATTTGGTTCTAAATAGCTCTGAGTCTGGAGTAATTTACCGAATTCTTTATCAAACAATTCTAGACACTCACTAATTTTAATGGAGTTTAGATGCTCAAAAAGTAAGTAGAACGATACCATAGACCAAGGACAAAACATCCAGAGGAATCCAACACAGGACATACCTTGGTAGACTAGAAATGCACCTTTTAGTTTATTTCTCTTTCTAGAAGTTGACAGTATATATTAGATATACATGTAAAAAGGAAAAAGCCGAACCCACAGAATTTAATTTCTTTCCATTTGACTATCCATAAATGAACCTATACATTGTTACATTAAGGGATCAGAGCCAACCAAGACATTGTTAACTGCCAAATAAGAGGTGATATTCCTTTCTCTCAGAAACAGTTCATACCTGCATGAGCTGAATGGCAAATATGTCACTAACTGTCATTTTATCCAGGTCTTGGCACCTTTTGATAAACTCATCAAAAGAAGGGCAAACCCCAGCATTCATACTTTGTTCCTCCAAATACTCTGATTTGTAATACTGAGTTATCGCTTGAGTAAGATGAACATACTTCTTCAGTGTGTCAGCCAAGCCACTGGTTCTTTGAACATCGAATCCCTCCAAAATTTCAGTTGTGAAACAGCTGTACGAAATGAGAACTATAACTGTTGAAGATGGATTCCAAATGATAATTGTTTCTTTTGCAATCATTAGGACATAAATAGAAGAATTATTATATGATTTACTTTCAGTCACTCACACAAAGGGTTTTGAGAAGTGCAAAATCATCATGGGTACCTAAAAACTGGACGGGTAAATTGAGAACATGACCCAAAAAATAGGATTATAGGATCCTCAGACGTGTATTAAAATTTAAAACTAATATCTCTTATCTCTTTAGTGTTTCTTAACATGCTAACTAAAAGTATATACTACAGAACCTTTAATCGAAACCAGAGATAGTAAGAATATGCCATCTTTTTCTAGTTTATCCTTCAAAATTAACCCTACTTCAATGACCATAATTATTATACGAAAGAAAACTCAGAATACAGGTTTGGAGGGACTAGATTTCCTGTTTGATAATACAGATATATAAGGCAGCAAGGAGGTTTGATATTGGGCATTCTTTCGGAAGACTATTTGAAGTGCACTGCCTAGAGATTACGGTTTCAAAAGTGCAGAAACTAGGGTTTGAATTAGGGGCTTACTTGATATGGAAGAATTAATTTGAGCCTTTAAAAGGGCTGTGAACAGTACCCAAGAGAATATTTTGGCTGGGTTGTGGTATTGGAAAACCAGTACAACACTGATGTAGGACATACGGAAACAGAAGGTAAAGGAAAATTCATCACCATTCAATTGATCACTGTTATACAAATGAGAGGTTTACTTCTTAGTTTAAAAATGATTTTCTTTAAATGGAATAGTCAAGGAAGAAACGTGGCCATTAGGAATATTCACAAAAATGCTTACGCTGTTTTAATGCTTTCCGCTGCTTCAGAACAATTTGGATCACCTTCCACAAGATATATCAGCTTCTTAAGACCACATCTCTGCCACATGCAATTGAAGGAGCAAACATGTCAGAATAAACATGAAATAATGTATTTCACAGTGAACCCAACGTTCTCAGGAAAGGTAAACAATCTCTTTAGAAGCAAACAAATCTCTCTAGTAGACAGTGAGAGACAAAAGAACCAAACATGAAGCACCACAAGAAAATCAATGACAGACTAATACAAATCAGCCTTTGTACGTTCTCATTAGTTTGTGAATCATACCTTACATAAACGCAAGGTCAGGATCTATTAGATCCCAATTCAAGTGCTTCAAACCAAGGGTGAGGGCTTATATATCATAATCCAAATGGTGAGGGCTTATATATTATAATCCAAATATTTAAAATTATGGTGTAATAATTTGGGCCATGTAAAACCTCTCTATCGTGATACTCTATAAAGGAACAAACCTCCATGTAGTCATAAACAAAATATGGTCCCAACTTGGGCCAGTTATATGTAAGAATAAACTCCATATTGTAATAAAGTGAGTTTTTCTAGGTCCTGTCTTAAGAAACTTGCCTCCACATAGTAATAATTGTCAATGTCAAAGAATATGCTATATTTTTACAATTAAAAATTTAAGATGAAATAAAATATTTTGGAGATTAGGTGTCTTTCTTTTTCTAGTGCTTCATCTTGGAGATTCGTAAGCTTCATCTTGGAAATTCGTATGCTTTACTACTAATGTGGTTCTTTGTATCCATTCAACATTCATTAAGGACAACTAAGTCAAAAAATAATTTTTTTTGAACTACACCTCTATTAAGTAATAACCTCCCTAAAGTTATAAAATTGGTTTGGTCCCAACATTATGACTATATAGAGGTTTCACTGTAAAAGCATGTTTTCCTTTAGTATCCGAAGTATAATGCAAAACAAGGTATTAATATCACTACAACAAAATCAGGAAAACCATAATTCAGCAAACATGAAAACTCAATCCAACAAATTTACTCTGCCAAGAAACTAAATAAATCAGAAAATTCCGCATTCATAAGCACTGCTAAATCAAATAGTACTCCTTGTTAGGGGTGGGGGAATTTGGTATGGCCCACCCCCACCACTCAACTGCCGATAGAACCGCCACCACCATTGGTTACGGTTCTGTTCGGTTATGCCAGAAAACAGGTGTGACAGCCTAAACGACCCAACCTGGTCGGTGTCAGTGAGTCTGGAATGAGGACTGTGGGGAGTGGCAATAAATTCATACGTAAAATGAAACTGCTGTTTCACTAAGCTATTAAACACAACGTATGAAGTCCATAACAAACACTACCCAAGAGAATGCTAATTTATTCTTGCTCAAAACTCCCAATAGTTTTCTCCAAACTAGAGAATGCTTCAATCATTTACTTTGTTTCTTCAAACAAGTTTTTGATGCATACAAACTTTTGATTTATTTACTTTCAATAAAAAAAAAAAGACGTTTATTGCCAATACCTACCAAAAAACAGTCAATTTAGATTGGGAAAATAAGCATTAAGATGTGCAGTATGCACCCAATGCCACAATCACAAGTGCATCTGGCCTAAAACTGCGGCCACCAAATTCCCCGCCTAGGTAATGCATTTTATAGGAGATACATGATTTCCTTTATCAAATTGTTCATCCTAGATACTTAAGCAATGAAATGAGCACAGACAAAATGTTTTAAACATTAAATCCTCAAAAGGGACAACCATGTGATGTTCAATTTATAATATCCATAGTTATGGGAGGAAAGAAAATAAGAACAACAACTGATAGGAATATGTTTCAGGTTTTTACGTAGGTACTCTCCTTTTCATGCTGTAACATTTAAGGTTTGTAATTCAACATTTTCCAATTAAATGCGGTGAAAGCAGATATTAAAAGGTAAAGATATATTATTAGGAGAAACCCAAGTTTCCACAATGAAATAGCTTGATACTAAGCATGTAAAGGAGCAGCTTAGTTTATGCTGAAACAATTGTAAAACAGTAGTATCAACATATTATAGCAAATTTTTGTATAGTTAATAAAGATAAACCCATGAGTCTTAAGAATCAATACCAAAAGCCTCAGTTTTTGGTCCCTGTAACGGTTATCTCTGATTGAACAGCGCAAATCATCAACTTTCTTCCTCTCAACTATAAAATCAAGCACGTATTCGCTATGAAGATGTTTATGGCGAGCTATCCAGATTCCATCTCCAACTGGTAACCTTCTAACCTGTAGAAGAGTCAGATTGTTAAATACAGTTTCCACAGCTGGAAAAAAATATATTGCAACAAGAACTAATATAAGGAGTTATCTTTCACTTCTACAAGCCACAATTATTTACATAGTAAAATAATGGCTGGAAATTTTTCTATTATATTCCAGAAGTGTACAAATGGCGAAATTCTAGGGGACCATATACCACTCAGAAATGCTGGCTGGTAGTACCTACAATATAATTTCTCTTTATGAATTTATCAAAAATAGTCTTACGATGCCATTTATGTCAATCGCAACAACTTGATACTTGAAATAGCAAACACGTGAGGAACACTACAACAGACCCAAAACATTTGTAACAACAAGAATGGCATGGCCAAATAATTATTAAGAAAATTCTTAGAATCATAACTGAAGTTTATGAGTAACATACTCAAATTCAGAAATTGGACTTTGGATTTCGCCGGTGGAGACATACCAAAAGGTAAAAACAACAAGTAGAACAGATTAGAAGATGCAAAATAATGTGCTTGATTTTATCTCACTGTCAACAAAAGTAACAAGAGAACCAACAACAACAACAACAAAGCCTTTTCCTACTAGTGGAGTCGGCTATATGAATCTTAGAACGCCATTGTGCTCGGTCCTGTGTCACTTCTTCCGTTAGATCCAAGTACTCTAAGTCTTTTCTTAGAGTCTCTTCCAAAGTCTTCCAAAGTCTTCCTAGGTCTTCCTCTACTCCTTCGGCCCTGAACCTCTGTCCCGTAATCGCATATTCTAACCGAAGCATCAGTAGGCCTTCGTTTCACATGTCCAAACCACCGTAACCAATTTTCTCTCATCTTTCCTTCAATTTTGGTTACTCCTACTTTACCTCGGATATCCTCATTCCTAATCTTATCCTTTCTCGTGTGCCCACACTTCCAATGAAGCATTCTCATCTCCGCTACGCCTATTTTATGTACATGTTGATGCTTCACCGCCCAACATTCCGTGCCATAAAGCATTGCCGGCCTTATTGCTGTCCTATAAAATTTTCCCTTGAGCTTCAGGGGCATACGACAGTCACACAACACGCCGGATGCACTCTTCGACTTCATCCATCTAGCTAGTATTCTATGGTTGAGGTCTTCATCCAACTCTCCGTTCTTTTGCAAGGTAGATCCTAGGTAGCTAAAGCAGACGCTCTTTGGCACTTTCTAATCTCCAATCCTCACCCCTAACTCATTTGAGCCTCCGTTTGCATTGAACTTGCACTCCATATACTCTGTCTTTGACCGACTTAGGCGAAGACCTTTAGATTCCAACACTTCTCTCTAAAGGTTAAGCTTCGCATTTACTCCTTCCTGAGTTTCATCTATCAACACTATATCGTCTACAAAAAGCATACACCAAGGAATATCATCTTGCATATGTCCCATTAACTCATCCATTACCAATGCAAATAGGTAAGGACTTAAGATGAGCCTTGATGTAACCTTAAAGTTATGGGGAAGCTTTCGGTTTGTCCTTCGTGAGTTCTTACGGCAGTCCTTGCTCCATCATACATATCCTTTATGGCTTGGATATATGCTACTCGTACTCCTTTCTTGTGAGTTCTTACGGTAGTCCTTGCTCCATCATACATATCCTTTATAGCTTGGATATATGCTACTCGTACTCCTTTCTTCTCTAAAATCCTGCAAAGAATGTCTCTTAGGACCCTATCATATGCCTTTTCCAAATCTATAAAGACCATGTGCAAATCCTTTTTCATATCTCTATATCTTTCCATCGATTTTCGTAAGAGATAGATTGCCTAAAAGTATCAAGAGAACCATGTAAAAATATTTTCAAAGCAGCAACAAATAGGGCAGTTGAGTCCTATGCTAGCTACTTAAACTACCAAGTTAGTCCCAGTACGGTGAAAGTGAAACTGATGAGCTTATGCCGTACTTAACCAAGGCTGAACAGACTAAATCAGTTGAGTGCTTCATAGAGTCATAGAGGAAAAACTGAAATCCCATGGACCATGGGATTCTTGCTTTAATGAGCCCCAGTTGCAAGAATGTCTCACTTTATTTTCCATTGTATTTAAATGTTCCACCTGACTCAAACATGAAGCAGATGAATAACTATACAAACAAGGTAACAACAAGCAGTCTTAAAAGTCAACCTGTTTTGAAAAACCAATAATAAAGAAAATAAAATGATAACCAAGGCTACACGTTCTACTTCTAGTTAATGTACGAAACCATTGGAAGAACTAGCATATAAAAGAGTGAGAAAACTGACCTCTATTTTGATTTTGAATTGAGTGCGAACATTCTCAATAATTCTTCCAGGCCGCGATCTAGACACAATATATACCAAATCAGTCACAATTCTAAAAACACTAGCAGAACAATGGACAAATAATAGGAAGGAACACTACCATTGAACATAGTAAAATAACAAGAAAAAGAAATAAAAATAGAAAACTGGTAATAGTTGCCATATTAACAATTACTTGGTTGAATCAACTTTTCATCCATTTGGTGTTTTGTTTTCCCTTTATTTGTTGTTCAGATATGGGGATATGGATACAAGGTGAAAATGGGGAAATTAATAATTAGGCAGCGCACTTTCTGTGACAAGGAGGGGGGCAAGGATGGGGATAAGTAATAGTGGTGAAGGTAGGGATGAAGATGGACAACTAGCTCCTGCATTATTGTCAACCCTACACAAGAAATATGGATAGTGACTAGTGATGAGATCTAAAGAGAGCATGTATGCAAGGACCATTCATGTTGCTGACTATTTTTAACCCCAAAACTCTGTTCTTGCCAAGAAAGAACAAAAAGCACCATTGACTAGCTTCATCATAAAAAGAAACGGCAGAAGAAAAAAAATAATAAGCTACTGACCCCCTAGTGGCAAATTGCTCTCGATCATCCAAAACCAAGATTACTTCATATGCATCTTCAAATCTCTCCCCAAAGCTTAGAGGTGGCAATGAGAAAACATTCTGACTTGCTTCAAAACCATCCAAAGTAGACTTTGGCACAGGATAACTCTAAAAACCAAGAAGTCAATTAGCAACATATTAACAGTATATCAGCTGTACTCAACAATACTGGAAAAAAGGTGACTTTCAAATCTAAGAAAAAAGCGCTATAAGTATCCACTACAGTCTTGTAAATATATAACCAGAAGTTAACTTGTGACTCCTAAATTATGGTTGTTGTAAAACTCTGTATAGGCGCTATTTTGACACTTCCAATCTAACATGATACATTAAAAAGAGAAACTGTTCAAGTAAATATTTAGAAGCTAGTTAGACATATACCTTCCCGATGTATTCCTCTGGAATATCAAGCGAATTCTTCTTCCTAGTCACATTAGTTGATAACAATATGACGTCTTCCCCAGAGTCAGAATGATCAAGCTCCTGATGTGAAGTAGTATCCACATCCAGAACAGAAAGCCCTTTGGCATTAGCAGTTTTTCTGACAGGACCTGCCATACCAGACCTGGTTAGACATTCACGTGCAGCTTCTTGACCTTCTTCAGTAAGCATGTACCTACATTTGCAACATGCATTACACATCTGCTGTTACAAAATCAATCCAAGTGTAACTCAACAACTTGTAAATTTATAAGAATTGACTGCCATAATACATATGATTTTTCAGCATTTGCTTCAGGCAAGTACTAACTCATCTCAAAACTAACCATAAAAAACAAGGTTCACAGCTCATATATTTTGCTTAAGGTTGTAAACAACTTAAATGTCATTTACCTAGAATGTAAACATGTACCCATGTTCCTGTTCACAAGGCATTCTTCTATAAAGAACGAAGGTTCTATGAATTCCACGTCAAAGTAGATCTTTCGTACTGTATAATTTGTAAATGATGATTGTTTTATAAATAGTTCATTTTCAGTTTTCACAAAACCAGTGTGGCTTATTTTACCATTCAAATTAACAAGTTCAGAGGCAGAAAAACAATACATAATAAATATATAAATCCTCGGTAGCACAAAAACATGAGAAGCAAATGCAGAAACAAAAGCCATACTTTGCTGGGCAGCTTGATTTTGTAACTAGCCCCTTGGTTACCAATGTCTTCATGCAGGACCATCCACTATACCATTCCCTTCCAGAACCCGCAAAGCGTCCTGGACCTCCCGGTTTTCCCTTTCCCATCTCTGGCCTAATAACACACAACCCATGTCTCAAAACATCACAAACATCCCAAAATTAAACACAAATTACAAACAAAAAAGAATTTAACAGCCAAATTAACATACATAATAGGCACACGAGAAAGTCCACTCGCTTCAGCTGCATCGATAAGCTCCTGTTTACGCATAAATTCATTCCCATTTTCAAGTCCCCTGATAAAAACTAATCATTACTAACTCCTACTTCCAAAAATATGACAAAACAAATCAAAACAAAAAAAAAGTTAAATACAAGTCCAGATTACCGGTAAAGTGTGATTAACAATGCATACGCCACGGAATTCTTCTGCGGAACATATCGTCTGCTTCCTTTACTTCTCTTATCTAAAACACAAGGCAAATTGGGCAGTAAAACTGGTGAATTCAACATGGAGGTGGTAAAAACAGAGAATGTAAATCCAAAGAACGGTGAAAACTACCGGTTTTAGTCAAGTCTTCCGGTTCAGAACTGCCGGAACGGGTGGTCGGAGAAAGCCCTTGCATGAAGCCACTCTCCTTCACTGCTTTTGGAAACGGAGTTCCGTTCTCCGTTTGAGGGATGAAGGAGGTGGGTAGTGGAGGGAGGGAGGGAAGAATTAATGGGCCATCAGAATCAAAATAGGCAGTCTGGGTGGGTCAGAGTAGATGTAGCGTAACGGGCCAAGTCTCCTTTCTTTTGCAAACACTATGCAATGCGGGCTTAATATGCAAAAACCTCTTGTCGAGGGTTTGGAGGGTGTTAAAAATCTAAATGACGGTATAACCATCGTTTAAGTGTAGAAGATGTAATCACGAGTGTTTATTTATTCTTTTTATTTTGAAACTCCCCTATGTAGGGTATTAAAAATCCAAACAAGATGTACCCATCATCAAAGCATAGAGGATGCGATCATGAACGTTTGCAATTTTTTTTTTTTCACATTTCAACACTTGTAAATTAATTATTATGAATTTTAATGTGCTTTGGAATTTTTTTTAACCTCACTTATTTGAGATTAAATAATATAACTGTTGTAGTAAAGTATTTTAGCAGTTTAAAAGTATCAAACTAACTTTTTTCTTAGCGGATTGAAATGAGTTTACTCGCGGGTAAAATTGTTATGTTTTTAACGTGTAACCTAATAACAACCCAATTAGTTAACGTGCCAATTCAAAACTTGTTTTTTCGTATCGTTTAGGATCAGGTTGATAGATCTGTAAGACTTCCAAATCTAATAGGTTCCTTGGGTCTTTTGGGCTTTCTCACTTAAGTTGTCAAGTACAACTTGGTTTACAATCCCAATAGATCAAAAGCCCAATAGGCCTACTCATGAAACTTACTTTTAAAACCCAATACGTCGTACGATAATTGATTAATTAATTTAATCAATATTAACATACTCAATCAACCACCCATAACTTATGTAATTGGAATTACGATCACGGTCTACATTAATACTCTTCATTCAAATTATTTGATTGATAGTTTATTCATGCTTATTATCTAATGTGATTTTATTATCAATGCTAGCCGATGAGCACACACTCTCTGTGCGTGAACAATTTTATTTTGTTTTTTTATTAAGGAGTGTCATTAGTTTTTAAAATTTTAAAAAGAGTATGAAAAAATGTAAATATCGTGTATCAAAAGTGATGGTAAAATAGGAAAAATAAGGATATGATTGTCATTTTGTCAAAATGTACCAAATTACTATTTTACCCTCCTCATGTCAATATTGTGTATTCAAAAATGAGGGTAAAATTGAAAAAAACAAGAAAAAAAAAGTTGACAAGAGCTTTTCTCTTAATAGAACAACAGTAGAATAGATATCTTGTGAATGTGTTATGAAATATACTTTCTAAATCATATTCCAATAAATGTGATATGAAACATACTGTGAACACGGAAAATTCCTGAAACGAAAGAGACAAGAACAACGTGCACAAAATAATATTTGTGTTTGATGATTTTGGGTTACAATCTCTCTCAAATTTGATCCTCTGATTCGATCTCCGTAAGGTGTTGATTTGTGGATGTTTCGTTGATCCAATGGCCGTTGAGGCTTGATCTTGGATGAACTGTTGGAAGTTTCTTCAAGGGGCCGTGGGCTTGATCTTTGAAGGTGGATTTGAGCGGATCTTCAAGGAGCCATTGGGGCTTGATCTTGAGGATGAGTGTTTCTTCAAGGGCCGTTAAGGTTTGATCTTGAATAACGGTGATGAACGGATCTTCAAGGGATTTTGGGCTTGATCTTGAAGAACGGATGATTGTTGATCTAAGGGCCGTCGGGGCTTGATCTTGGGATGAACAGTTGTGTGGATTTATTGATGTTGTTGATCCAAAGGGTCGTTGGGGCTTGATCTTAGGATGAACAGTTATGTGGATTTGATGATGTTGTTGATCCAAAAGAGCCGTCGGGGTTTGATCTTAGGATGAACAGTTGTGTGGATTTGTTGAACACTTTCTTCAAGGGTCGTCGAGGCTTGATCTTGAATTAGTGGAAGTTCTTCAAGGGCCGTTGGGGCTTAATCTTGAAGGAGAAATTTCTTCAATGGCCGTTAGGGCTTGATCTTGAAGGAGGATTTGACGAAGAACGAAGAGGGCTTTCTTGATCATTCGGGATTTGCTTGAATTTGGGAGGTTGGATGCTTGAAAGCTTTAGAGTTTCAAAGCTTCAAGGATTTTGGATGTGTGGGGAGTATTCTCTTCCATTTTGGGAGTAGAGAAATGTATTTGTGAATTGGTTTCTTGATTCTTTGATGGATGAGCCTATTTATAGGCTTTGGGAACGAATCACCACCATCCATTTGTTTTGGTGGATGTTGTAGGTGAATTTTGGTGGATGTTGTAGGTGAAACTTGGTGGATGTTTGTAGGTGAAACTTGGTGGATGTTGTAGGTGAAACTTGGTGGATGTTGTAGGTGAACTTGGTGGATGTTGTAGGTGAACTTAGTGTATGATGTAGGTGAAGTGAATGAAGGTTGTAATTTTAATACAATAGTCAACATTTATTTCACCAAAATTTCAATGTTTACAAATGTAATCTTAATGCAATGTGCTAACATTTATGCCACCGAAATTTCAATATCTACAAATGCCCCCACTTCAAGGCGCGTTGTATACATGTGCTTGTTACATGTAGGAGATGCGTTTTGAAGTCCCTTAATGTAGTTGTCAATCCAAGGGCCATCGAGGCTTGATCTTGAATTGGGCTGGAGATTTCTTCAAGGGCCGTTGAGGCTTGTTCTTGGACTTCGTTTGAAATTTCTTCAAGGGCCGTCGAGGCTTGATCTTGAAGGTTGAAATTGGACCACAAGGAGCTTTATGTGGTAGATGATCTTTGGCTTTGGTAGTGGATGAATCGGCACGTATTTATTTTTGCGCTTTGTTGACTTTCCACAGCTTTGATCTTGAACTGGGTTGGAGGATTTTTTTGGATTCCTCCAATTGTTGATTTTCCACAGCTTATTCTTGAACTGGATTTGATTCAAATATGGTGGACGCTTGATCTTGAATCGGACTTGTGATTTCCTCAAGGGCCGTCGAGGCTTGATCTTGAATTTGGCCGGAAACTTCTTCAAGGGCCGTTGATGCTTGATTCTTGAAGGTTGACTCGAACACATGGCAAGCAGGCACGAGGTGAAGGTGACGACTTGTTGCTTTGTTCAATCTTTCTAATTCACACCTGAGCAGTTTGGTCAACGGTATGATCTTCAAGATTGATGGGCTCTTCTTCCAGTTGGTGACTTGATCTTTAAGGACTTGATTCAAGGGTGGTGAAACGGCACATGCAGCCCATAACGCCTAGCAAGTCGACCCAAGAATTTGAGGGTCAAAACGAGTCCTCCACCCAAAGTGATTGCAAACCTGATGATATGAGATACTTTTGATTTTGAAGAAGTAGCAGATGAATCGACACGTGCTTTGTTGTGCTTGTCTCCACATGCTTCAATGTATCATTTTCCCTTGTCTTATCTATTCTTCTGGTAGAATGTAGCATCTTCTCGAGTTCTTCAGCTCAGACTCCTTCTGCTGAGCTGACTGTGCATGCTGCATTCTTCTCTGCTTGTTTCTTCAGGCAGATGTGGCAGCTTCTTGAGTTCCTCAGCTCGGACTCCTTCTGCTGAGCTGACTGTGAAGACTGCATTCTTCTCTGCTTGTTTCTTCTGCACATTGTCTCCACATGCTGCAAGGTATCATTTTCACTTGCCTTATTTGTTCTCCAGGCAAATGTGGCATCCGAGTTTGAGTGGAGGTTCCGGCATATTGTTTTCTTTATCCTTGTCTTTGTAGGTAAGAACAAGGAAAAAGAAAAGGACAGGGAGAACGCATGATATGAGATACTCTTGCTTTCTACCCTGGTGATATGAAATACTTTTGCTTTGGTGTCATTTGTTTGTAGAGGTACCCCAATGAATAAGAAACACTGAGTGACTCGAGAGGCTTCGTTGGGAAGACATTCTCGGAGATGAAGAAAGGTTCTCGGAGATGAAGAAAGGTTATGTATGTCTGCCTTGCTATGGAGGGTGAAGGTGGACAGTTATAGGAAATTCTTTAGTACCTGTAGAGGTACTATTCTTTTACTCGTGTCGGCAACCAATGCGTGATTGATCAGTATGGATTCACGTGCTTTCTTCTTTATCAGAAATCTTCGACAAATTGTCCGTAATTTTTGTCAAGCTGAGTGTACATGTGACATGTGTTGACGAGGCTGAAAAAGACTGGCGCCTCTTCGATATCTGGGATCGGCGCTTCGACAAATTGCCCGTGATTTCTGCAAAGCTAAGTTTGCGCGTGACGGGTGCTGACGAGGCTGAAAAAGACTGGCGCCTCTTCGATATCTGGGATTGGCGCTTTAACAAATTGCCCGTGATTTCCGCAAAGCTGAGTTTGCGCGTGACGGGTGCTAACGCGTCTGGAAAAGCAAGATGCTTCTCCGATTTCTGAGCTTGCCTCTTTGATTTTTGAATTAGCCTCTTCGAATTCTGAGCTCGCCTCTTCGATCTTTGAAATCCCGTCGAGTGTTGATCTTTATAGAGGCATGCAGTTCGTTTCAAAGCACACTTGAATTTTCGCTTGTAGAAACTCCCTTCTTGCACTTCTAAGATCTTGATTTGTCCGACCTCTTCTTTCTTCAACACCTTTGAAAATGTCTGGACCCTCCGACTGTCGTTTTGATTTGAACCTTGGTGAAGAGGTAGTCCCGTATTCTCCAGATAACATATGGCGCCCATCCTTCATATCCCCTACTGGTCCTCTTACCGTTGGGGATTCGGTGGTGAAGAATGATATGACCGCTGCGGTGATGGCCCGAAACCTTGTCACTCCCAGAGATAACAGACTACTTTCCAAACGGTCTGATGAGTTGGATGTTAAGGATTCTCTGGCTCTCAGTGTCCAGTGTGCAGGTTCTGTGTCTAATATGGCACAACGCCTATTTGCTCGAACCCGTCAAGTTGAATCATTGGCGGCTGAAGTGACGAGTCTCAAACAGGAGATTAGAAGGCTTAAGCAGGAGAATAAACAATTGCATAAGCTCGCACATAGCTATGCGACAAACATGAAGAGGAAGATTGACCAGATGCAGGAATCTGATGGTCCGATTTTACTTGATCATCAGAGGTTTGTGGGTTTGTTCTAGCAGCATTTGCCTTCGTCTTCTGGGGCTGTACCGCGTAATGAAGCTCCAAATGATCAACCTTTGGCTCATCTTCTTCCTGGAGTTCCGCCGAGTGGTGTGGCTTCAAACAGTCAACCTCCGGCGCCTCTCATTTCTGGAGCTCTGCCGAGTGGTGAGGCGGCACCTGATCGTCCTTGAAGATCCCCTCTTGTAAATTTGATTTGATTTGATTTTTTTTTTAAGTATGTATAATGCAAATTTATGTAAAATTTCCAGAAAAAATAAGTAAAAACGGACTTTATTTCTCTCAATGCATTTGTTTTGTTTTTTTTTGTTTTTTGTTTTTTTTTGTAAATACATAATAACATATGTATTTATTTATTTATTCTTTTGTAATAAAATTGACTTTCTTTAATAAAACTTTTATATATATTTTTTTTTATTTTGATATGACTGAACTCGAAATTGAATGTTCGAGCCGCCTACGTACCCTTCCAAAGAAGAGATCAAGCCATAACGTAGTTCAAATGAGTGATGAATTTAACAGTAATTTTGATGATGATTTTGCCGTACATAGTTTATGCTCTTGCGGGCCAGGAGCTTTGGTTCATGCAGTTTAGGCTCGTGCGAACAAAGAGCATGAGTTGTCGCCTTTCAGGGGTAGTAGCATTTCAAGAATCTGCCATTGATAGGGCCGATCTTCAAGCCGTCTTCCGCCATGATTAAGTAGGCGCCATTGGTGTAGACTTCTTGTATTACGTATGGTCCATCCCATTTTGACGTGAACTTGCTCTTTGTCTTGTGAGTTGTGATGATAGGCCTACGCAATGAAAGGATGAGATCTCCCATTTGAAAAGAACGAGGGAAAACTTTCTTGTTGAAGGCTTTGGAGAGTCGTGCTTGATAACACTCTAAGTGTTGCTGGGCTTCGAGTCTTTTTTCATCCAGGGCTTCCAGCTCTTGAAGGCGCAACTTTGCATTCTCTTCGTCAGTCAAGCCTTCTTGTAAAGCCATCCTTAGCGAGGGGATTTCACTTTCGAGCGGTAGAACAGCTTCCACGCCATATATGAGAGAATAAGGTGTAGCTTGGGTAGGCGTTCTATATGTCGTCCTGTATGCCCAAAGTGCTTCGCCTATTATTTCATGCCAGTCTTTCTTTGTTCTGCCGATTACCTTCTTCAGGAGGTTACACAATGTCTTGTTAAATGCTTCTGCAAGACCGTTGGCCGGAGCATGATACATGGAGGATTTGTGCTGCTTGAACTTGTATTTCTCGCAGAGCTCGTCCACGAGTCGGTTGGAGAACTGTTTTCCGTTGTCAGTGACAATGTAGCGAGGCACGCCATATCGGTGGATGATATGTTCCTTGATGAAACGGACGACAATTTCCTTCTTGACTTCCTTCAGGGGTATGGCTTCAGCCCACTTGGAGAAGTAATCTGTTGCAGCCAGGATGTAAGCTTCTTCTGCAGATGACTTTGGCGCAATTGGTCCTAATCCCCATGCATCGAATGGCCATGAAGTAGCTATAGGGTGTAATAGTTCAGGCGGTTGATGTATGAAGTTGGCGTGAAATTGGCAGGCTTGGCACCTTTTGGTGTGTTCTAGGCAATCCTTTACCATGCTTGGCCAGTAATAACCCATTCTTTTGAGCTGGAAATGAAGCTTCGGTCCGGACTGATGCGCTCCACATATTCCTGAGTGTGCTTCTTCCATGGCTTGATTGGCTTCTTCATCGCCTAAGCATCTCAGAAGTACTCCTTCAAAAGATCACCGGTAGAGTGTCCCTTTGTAATAGAGGAAGCGATGCGCTCGTCGACGTACTTCAGAACGGTGTTTTGGATCATCTGGGAGTATTCCATGCTCCAAGTAGTTGATCAGCGGCTGTCTCCATTCTTCAACGTTGATCGGAAGTATGGAAATAACATTTGTATCACTTAGTACCATTTCAGTGACAAGCGGGATTACCCATCTTTGGTAGACTGGCACGTTTGTGGCTTCGTCTTCTCCTAACGTTATGCTCGAGGCTAGGTTGGCGAGAGCGTCTGCCATTTGATTCTCTTTTCTTGGCATGTGTTCTAGTGTTACTGCCTTGATCTTTTGCAGCAATTGCGTTACCAGCCGGAAGTATGGGACGAGATCATCTTTCCTCACCTCATATTCAGTCAGGAGTTGATTGATTATGAGCTTTGAGTCGCCATATATCTCAAGGGCTGTAATTTCCATGTTAATCGCCATTTGGAGCCCGATGATCAGTGCTTGGTACTCAGCGACGTTGTTGGAGCATAATTCGCTTAGTTGGAATGAATAAGGTAGTATTTGCCTTTGTGGCGACATGAATACTACTCCTGCCCCCGCTCCGTCTGCTCGTGCAGATCCATCGAAGAACATCGTCCATGTCGGGAATATGTCGATGTAGAACACCTCCTCGTCAGGCAAGTCGTCTGAGATTTTCCAATCGGCTGGGATTGGATGGTCGGCAAGGAAGTCTGCTAGTGCTTGTCCCTTGACGGCTTTAGCTGAGACGTAGATGATCTCGTATTGATTGAGAAGCAATGCCCATTTAGCTAGTCGTCCTGTCAAAACTGGCTTGGACATGACGTATTTGACCGGGTCAGCTTTAGCAACCAAGTGGATGGTGTAAGCAAGCATGTAATGTCTGAGCTTCTGGATGACAAATATCAAGGCAGGGCACATTTTTTCTATTGGGGAGTAGTTCAACTCAGCGCCGGTGAGCGTTCGACTGAGGTAGTAAAGCGCTCATTCTTTCTGGGATTCATTTTTCTGTGCCAAGAGTGCTCCGACTGAACTTTCCTGAGCAGCGATGTACAATATGAGCGGTTTCCCTGGTACAGGTGCCCCCAGGACAGGTGGACTTGATAAATACTTCTTTATGCTTTCAAAATCAATGTTGCATGCTTTGTCCCATACGAACGAAACATTTTTCTTCATGAGTCGACTGAACGGTTGACAACGCCCTGCAAGGTTGGAGATGAAGCGTCTGATGAAGGCTAGCCGTCCTTGTAGACTTTTCAACTCGTGCAGGTTTCTTGGCTCGGGCATGCTTTGAATGGCCTTGATCTTTGCTTGGTCCACTTCAATGCCACGATGCTTGACAATGAAGCCAAAGAACTTTCTAGATGTGACGCCAAATGCACATTTTAACGGGTTCATCTTGAGGTTGTATTTTCGCAACCTTTCGAACACTACTCGCAAATCCTTCAAGTGATCTAATCTTTTCTTTGTCTTGACCACCACATCGTCTACATAGCATTCTACGTTCTTGTGTAGCATGTCATTGAAGATCTTCTGCATTGCGCGTTGATATGTAGCTCCAGCATTCTCCAGACCAAAGGGCATCACCTTGTAGCAGTAGATACCTTTTGGAGTGCGGAATGCTGTTAGTTCCTCATCTTCAAGAGCCATACGAATTTGATTGTATCCAGAAGAGCCGTCCATGAATGATAGTGCCTCATGGCCAGTGGTTGCGTCCATCATGATTTCAATGATTGGCAAGGGGAAGTCATCCTTTGGGCAAACATCATTGAGGTCTCGAAATTCTACGCAAACACGTATTTGTCCAGATTTCTTAAGGACTATGACGATATTGGAGATCCACTTGGGGTATTGCACCTCTCGAATGAAGCCTGCTTCGATCAACTTGTCAATCTCGGCCTCGATTTACGGGATGAGCTCGGATCGATAGCGTCTTTGAGTTTGCTTTATTGGTCGTGTTCCAGGCTTGACTGCAAGATGATGCACAACAATGATGGGGTCGAGGCCGGGCATTTCCTTGTAAGTCCAAGCAAAGACGTCCTTGTACTCTAATAGCATCTGGTAATACTTCTCTATCTCGTCTGCACTTAGTAATGCACTCACGAAGATAGGCTTTGGTTCCTCACTTGTGCCTAAGTTGAGTTCTTTGAGATCGTCAAATGTGGCTTGCCCCCCATCTTTGAGTTGTGACGGCGCTGTAATGACATCTTCCTCGAGGATTTCATCTTCTTCACCTTCTTGGATTGTGATGTGGAAGACGTCTTGGGCCTCTTCTTCGATGTTGACCCCTTGAGTTTGTTGGCATGAAGATTGTCCAGTATAAATGATGGTGCGCCTTTTTACTTTCAGTGATCCAACTATGTTAACCTCCAAAATTGTTTGGCGCTTCATTCTTGAAGGAATGGAACTTCGAACGTCATCTTTTTCTGCCAGACGATCGATCTTTTCTACTTTTGGAAGGCTTTTTGGCTTCTTTAAGTCTTTCCATAACTGACTGTCGTGGAGGAAAGCTAGTCGTATTGCTTTGCTTCTTAGGTTTCAACAACCTTTTGAAAACAGAGCTTCGAGATGCTGACGTGTTAAGCCTTTTGAAGACGGAAGTTCTGTTTTGACCGCCAATGAGTTTAGTTGCCGAAACTCTGGGTCTTGAACGATTCATTCTATCGAATACTAACGTCTGGGGGGCAGGTTGAGGCTCTTCTTTATTTTGTATAATGCTCACGCTGATGTGTTGAGCGCTAGCATTTTTTGTCTTGCTGGAGATCTTCACCGGTGCATTTGGTGTGAAGCCAAGTCCAGCTTTGTTGTTGTTGACCCCGTAACCATGTTCCTTCAACTTCTTCTGAGTTTTAGTGAGATCACGTTTGTTGTCTTTGACGGTGTTCAAACCCTTCTTTCCCAAATTTGCAGAGGAGGTGAAGTTGTACCCAGCTTTAGACATGAGTTTGTAGGCATTTGGATCAAAACCTTCTTCGGTCCTCCTGGTTGGGAGAAAGCTTGGTTCTACCCCTTTTGGCAGGCCTTTTATGAAGCCTTGTGATGGTCCTGCAACCTTAGTGTCGCCTAGCTGTGTTAAAGGCAGAATTGCATTTGTTTTAAGCAACTTTACATTATCCATGTGCCGCTGTGCATCGGCTTTGCTTGCTGCAGTTTCAAACGGGGATTGACCATTCTTTCTTCTAGACGTCGGGATGTATCGGAAAACGGGTATGTTTGGTCCATTTGAGGGCGTTCTACTCCCTTTGGTTGTTGCAGGTTTAGCAAGCTCATCGTTGTTTTTGCTTGAAGATGGCATAACTTCTTCTTCTTGCTTTTTTGGCACGGCTTGCCACTCCTGCTTTTTAGGTGTTGCTTTGCCCATGGATTTAATCTCTTTTCGAAGAGTTTCGGGCACCATGTCTTCATCCATGTAGAACTTGGCGTCTGCGAAATGTGATTCGGCTTCAGTGAATGGCTTGGTGTCGCCATAGATCACCTTCACTCCTTCTCGGTAAAATTTTAAGCATTGGTGAAGGGTGGACGGTACTACTCCATTTGCATGGATCCAAGGCCTTCCTAAGAGCAAACCGTAGAAAGTTCTTGCATCAATCACGTGGAATATTGTGCTTGACTTGAGTTCACCAATGGTCATCTCCACTCGGACCATGACCATCACTCTTTGTCCTCTTTGGTTAAAACCTTGGATTAGTAGACGGCTTAGGGATAGTTCATCCACCTTGATGCCGATTGTGGTCATTGTTGACTTTGGCATGATATTTATGGCTGATCCGCCATCCACAAGCATGCGGCTGACTTTATGCTCCCTTACGTACCCAGAGACGAAGAGAGGTCGGTTGTGAGGCTTGGATCCTAGCAGCAAGTCTTCATTGGTGAAGTGGATTGCGTCCTCGGCGGCACAGCATATGGCACATTCATATGGCCGAAGCTTCAAGCTTTCGTTCTTGCTTTCTTGCACTTCTTGGTCGTCGGGACTTGCCAAGACCGCTGCCAGTGCTCTTCGCATCTCCTTTGGCAACCGGAGCGCTCCTTCGATGCTAAGGTGTGTTGGCAGACCTTCTTCAGTTATAAGAGTATTTTCCCCCTCAGTGGTGACAACTTTGCCTTTTGAGGGTTCTTCCATTTCTACTTCGACCATGTGACATGCACTGATAGTGCACTGTTGGAAGAAGTCATCCGGGAAGTATTCGTGCAAAGAGACGGGAATACGTGGCTCTTGCTCCATAGGTTCCCCATCATATGTTGACTTAGCAGCTCTTATACTTCTTTTAGGCTTCCTATTATTGCGGCGACGATGCTTTCTCGCTTGTTCCCCATTTGGCTTTATAGCTTGTGGTCTTGGCTTCCTCGTCTTCTTATAGGTCACCAATGTCCACCCTTCTTCATCATTGATAGGTGCATCCTGGTCGTTTGCCCCCAATGATGGTTGTGCAGAAGGTGCCATGTAGCTTGTACATTGATAGGAATGGTCAGGTATTTCTTGAAGAGGCACGAGATCAAAGGACCCGAACACGATCGTAGTGGTATGCGTTGCGACTGTGTCTTCTAGGTCGAGCTCAATCCGCCCTTGCTGTGCCAACTTCATGATGAGTTCTTTTAGGATGAAACATTTGCCCACATGATGACCTACGATACGATGGTACTTGCAGTACTTGGGATCGTTGGTACGATTCATCTCTTCAGGGCGTTTGCATTCAGGCAACTCAATCACCTTATTCTCCAGCAAGTCGTCCAGCATTGCATCCATGTCGGAGTCCGGAAAAGGGTATACCTTCTGCTCCAGTTCCCTCAAAGTGTTTTTGTACCTATCTTGGGTGTGGGAAGGCTCACTTCTTTTTATCTCATTTGCTTTGTTATTGAAGGAGATTTTGACGGGTGCGGACGAGGTCTTGATAGGGATGGTTTTGGTGGTAAAAGCTTCCTTGGCGAGCTTTTTCCCATTATTGTCTGCTCTTGAAGTAAACACCTTATCCCTTTTGAAATCGGTGATTGGCTCATTCTTTCCATGGTGGGCGATGCTCAGTTCCATGTCGTGGGCACGGGTGGCTAATTCTTCAAAAGTCGGTGGCTTGATACCTTGAAGGATGTATTGTAAACCCCATTGCATGCCCTGGATTCATATCTCGATTGAAGAAATCTCGGAGAGCCTGTCCTTACAGTCGAGGCTTAGATTACGCCATCGGTTGATATAGTCCATGACTGGTTCTTCCCTCCATTGTTTCGTGCTCGTCAGCTCCAGCATGCTCACAGTGCGGCGGGTACTGTAGAAACGGTTGAGGAATTCCCTTTCCAACTGTTCCCAGTTGTTGATGGACTCGGGCTCCAGGTCTGTGTACCACTCAAAGGCGTTTCCTTTTAACAAGCGCACAAACTGCTTGGCGAGGTAATCTCCTTCCGTCCCTGCATTGTTGCAGGTTTCGATGAAATGTGCGACATGTTGCTTTGGGTTTCCCTTTTCGTCAAATTGCATAAACTTCGGTGGTTGATAGCCCTTCGGCATCCTTAAGGCGTCAATCTTCCTGGAGTAAGGCTTCGAGTACAACGTGGAGGCATGAGAGCTTCCTTCATACTGTGCCTTGATGGTGTTGGTGATCATCTCTTGCAGCTGCTGGATAGAAAGAGATCCCATGAGTGCCGCTGCTTGGTCTGGCTCCGGCTTCACATCGATTTTCTTCACCGGGGGCTCGTCTTCTTCGTCGTCTTCCTTCTTCAGATGATCAATCTTCATGTTAGGTTTCTCGCCATCCTACGCCTCCAGTCGGTTGACGAGTGCTGCAATTTGTAAGTCTTTTTCTTCCACAGTTCGGGTTAACCTTGCAATTGCTTCATTCATCTGAGCCAGCTGCTCATCGATTGAAGTTGCTCCGGTAGCCATAACTTGCATGAATGTGATGTCGCTTGAGTCAGCATCTGAAAATAAAGACTCGGAGTACTTCTTCGGGCTTTCCTCCCTTGGTGCCTTTAGCGAGGCCAGGGTGATCACAGGTTCGTACCTCAGGTACTCTTGTTCCTTTGGCAGGGTTGATGTAGGGGTGGAAGAGGAGGCAACAAGAGCTCTTGCCTTGCTTCCAGTTACGATGCCTGAAATGGCGCCGCCTGCGGCAAGGATGCTCTTGTTCTTCGTGTTGGTTGTGGGAACAACTTGAGCCTTCCTTGATGCCATTGATTTTGGAAGTGTGCTTGAATTTCTTGAACGGAGAAAGAGATGAGAGGTAGAGATGATCCCACCGGGCGTGCCAATTTGTGAACACAGAAAATTCCTGAAACGAAAGAGACAAGAACAACGTGCACAAAATAATATTTGTGTTTGATGATTTTGGGTTACAATCTCTCTCAAATTTGATCATCTGATTCGATCTCCGTAAGGTGTTGATTTGTGGATGTTTCGTTGATCCAAGGGCCGTCGAGGCTTGATCTTGGATGAACTGTTGGAAGTTTCTTCAAGGGGCCGTGGGCTTGATCTTTGAAGGTGGATTTGAGCGGATCTTCAAGGAGCCGTTGGGGCTTGATCTTGAGGATGAGTGTTTCTTCAAGGGCCGTTAAGGTTTGATCTTGAATAACGGTGATGAACGGATCTTCAAGGGTTTTTGGGCTTGATCTTGAAGAACAGATGATTGTTGATCTAAGGGCCGTCGGGGCTTGATCTTGGGATGAACAGTTGTGTGGATTTATTGATGTTGTTGATCCAAAGGGTCGTTGGGGCTTGATCTTATGATGAACAGTTATGTGAATTTGATGATGTTGTTGATCCAAAAGGGCCGTCGGGGTTTGATCTTAGGATGAACAGTTGTGTGGATTTGTTGAACACTTTCTTCAAGGGCCGTCGATGCTTGATCTTGAATTGGTGAAAGTTCTTCAAGGGTCGTTGGGGCTTAATCTTGAAGGAGAAATTTCTTCAAGGGCTGTTAGGGCTTGATCTTGAAGGAGGATTTGACGAAGAACGAAAATGGCTTTCTTAATCCTTCGGGATTTGCTTGAATTTGGGAGGTTGGATGCTTGAAAGCTTTAGAGTTTCAAAGCTTCAAGGATTTTGGATGTGTGGGGAGTATTCTCTTCCATTTTGGGAGTAGAAAAATGTATTTGTGAATTGGTTTCTTGATTCTTTGATGGAGGAGCCTATTTATAAGCTTTGGGAACGAATCACCACCATCCATTTGTTTTGGTGGATGTTGTAGGTGAATTTTGGTGGATGTTGTAGGTGAAACTTGGTGGATGTTGTAGGTGAACTTGGTGGATGTTGTAGGTGAACTTAATGTATGATGTAGGTGAAGTGAATGAAGGTTGTAATTTTAATACAATGGTCAACATTTATTTCACCAAAATTTCAATGTTTACAAATGTAATCTTAATGCAATGGCTAACATTTATGCCACCGAAATTTCAATGTCTACACATACTTTTTAAAATTAAATTATGGTCGTACGATTTGAATCAAGGGTCAGAATAAGCAGGTCCGCAGTAGGGACAGAAGGGTCCGGAGAGGAACCGGATCCGAATAGAACAACCTGCTAGAGTCGCCAAGGAATCCCACTTCTAACGACGCCGCCGTTTCACACTCCGCCAATCCACTTGGCCACCATAACTACACACAAACACGAATAAACAAAAATCTCAATTATTATTTTTAATATTGTAGAAAAAAGGAGGAAAAATCCCGTTTTCAAACCAATCCTCCATCTGCCAACCAAGACTTCCATATTTTGCAGGAATTAATGGAACGTGGAAAAAAACTTCAACCAGCTTAATCCGCCATTGACTTCGGAAGAACAAACCCATCTCTCTCTCTCTCTCTAAAACTACTAGGCAGGCAGAGTGTCAGATCTGCAGCTGGGTTTCCTTTCATAGCTCCCTCAGATATCTCCCTCTGCAAAATCAACAGGTACCCAATTCATTTTCTAATCATGATTATCTGCGTTTATTACCATTACGGGACGTTCCCAAGTTTTTAATTTTGTTTGTTTTCGGTTTCGGGAAAATATTTTAGAGTTGCTAAATTTGAACAACTGGGTTGGTTCGTTACTTTTGTGGGCGGAATTGAATGATTTTATTTGGGTTTGAGAATTTTGGGTGGAGAGTTAAGATTTAGCTTCAACACTGATCGTGGGTCACTGGGTTTCTGTTATTTTTTCTGTTTTAGGAGGGACTGTGATTCAGCTGAATTACCAAATGTGGACGAAAACCATCCTTTAATGGAAAAAGGAAATTGAAATCAAGACAAAGATTGGTTCTTTAATGGATTAATGATTTGGGTTTGAAGGGTATTTCTCACTAATTGAAGCTCTAGTTGTAATTAATTGCATTTGTAATATGTATTTTGGATAGTTGGGTTTTCGTGGTAAACGCCGTACGAACCTAATGTTTGTTGTTTTGATATTTCTTACAGTTTGATGACTTCTTTATAGCTTATTAATTGTAGGGAGCTTCTTGCAATTTTTGGCAGTGGTGTATACAAAAGTTTTCAAACCAAATTCGGGAATGAGATAATGAAATGGAGTAAAATGCAAGATTCACTTAGTTATAATGGGAACAATCAGTTATGTCAATATCGGAGGTTGTCTTGAAGAGAACCTTGAACTGCCAATGAGATGTCTTTGAGTAAAAGTGCATCTCAGCAGTTGACGGATCGTGGGACACAGAATAGGAGCACTGATGTCTTCAACAGGTAATACCATAAACCAGCTTATTATAAATAGTATTTATTAACCAGGATTGTGTTTCTAGGTTGATTGATTCGGTATTTCTCTGTTTTTAATAGTTGAGCGTTGTTATAAATCCCTTTTGGTAAGGAAGGAAATAAATTGATGGAAACTTCTTTTGCACTTGTTAATTATTTCATGCTAGCCTAGAGCGCGAATGAGGTTGCGTAGCTCATGGACTTTATTTTTTCAATGATTTTACGACCTTACGGACTAGAATTTAGTTATGCTCAAAATGGTGGACATGAGAGTTTCTCCGGAGATTGCTGGGGAAAAGACTTTTGGTATTAAGAACAGTAGGAACCTTTTATGCTTTATCAACTGTTGAGATAACTTTATATTTGAAAATTGGAACTTGAGTTGTGGTTTGTATGGTTCAGGTTTTTTTTTGGGGGGGGGGGGGACGTGGATTGTAGACTTAGTTATTGCTTTTCTAGTTAAGAAGTTTCTAGACAATGAAAATGGTAATGAAGAATGTAACCGACAAAACAGATATTGATTAAGAAGAACAGCGAGATTCTTATTTGGTCCATTAAAAAGGTTGACAACACGAAGCCTTGGAGTCACAGGACAGCCGTTTAGGATTAGAAGTCTTATCTGGATGATAAGTAATAAATATTTATAATATTCTTTTTAAGTTGAAAAAGAACTTATATGAAGTTGAAAAGTCTCATCCGGTGCAAATAAGAATCTTATGAAAATTTTCAACTTCATATAAGTTCTTATGAAATTTTTCATAAGAACTTAAGAGCTTTTCTGCACATATAAGAACTTATATGTAGTTGATAAGTCTCATCAGGTGCACTGTGCACAAAAGCTCTTAAGTTCTTATGAAATTTTTAATTATTTCCTTCATTGAGCATCAATACCATGAAATACAGATCCCCATTACTTACGTAATTTATAGTGGTTTGTGGTATCTTCCTGATGTGAAGCATCTTTTCCCCCCCTTCCATCTGTAGGCATGGCTCTGAAACACAGCTTGCTCCAAAGAATTTAAAAGATGACAATGGTGTCCATATCAAAGATCCAGAAGCTATGGTACTGGTACTTCATTAATCTACACTTAAAAAATGAAACTTTATTGATATTTTGACACTATGTAATTTAATGAACAGGAACTTTATTCCCGAGCCAGAGCTCAGGAAGAGGAGATCCAATTTCTTCGTGGGCAAGTTACTGTTGCTTGTGTGAAGGTATATCAGTTCATAGCTTGCCTTTTTTTTTTCCCACAAATATTTGCTTTTTTTTTTTTTGAATTGGTGTTATTTTGCATACTCAAATGTGAGGATTAAGTGGTCTTCATTGTATCAGGAATTGCGCTTGCTGAATGAGAAGTATGCATTGGAGAGGAAATTTGCTGACTTACGGATGGTTTGTCCATCGCTTGAGAATTATTATGGTTTTTTCTTGGAATTCTGCTTTTTTTAAATTGAAGATACTTGTAGTCTTTGTTTGCAAGTTCTGAAGTATGAAATAATATTACCTCGTTTGATAGGCAATTGATGAGAAGCAGAACGAAGCCACTACTTCTGCATTAAATGAGTTGGCCCGCAGAAAAGGAGATCTTCAAGAAAATCTTAAACTAACTCATGAATTGAAGGTAAAGTAATCATTGAAAATGTTACGAGCTATTTTAGATTATTATGGTAGTTTGTAACAGGAAATCCTATTCTTTGTTGTTTATAGAAAAAATAGCAACAATGATGCCCAAGATATCGTATTGGGAAAATGGGTTGCAATACCATATGTTACAATTGACTCTATTTCATGACAATAAAAGCTCTTTGACTGGGTTTCTCAGAAGACCTCCATGACAATACAAAATAGAAGTAACTTTTTGGCTTATATCCTGGAAAAGGAAAGCTTTTTTTTTTTTTTTTTCCAAAAACTCGTAAGGGTGTTGATGAAAATATAAAAGCTCAGAGGATATATCTGTTGTGTGGACATTTCCTAAAAATAAATGGGTGGAGGTTGAGTTTGAGCTCCAGCTGGTCGGTACATGGTATTATTTAACCGGTTAGAGAGTGAGAAAGAAATGATAGTTTGTGTATAATCTATCTGATGGACAAGATTAGATGCCATTTTTTACTCATTTATTTAACAAGCTTATTCTTCCCTGCTTGAAGTATGGTGTTCCATTGGTTCACAGAACTTACATAGAAAAGTGTAGGCGCTAGAGCTCTTTAATTATCATTTGAATTTTTAACCATATGGGCCGGGAAATTTTGGTCTTATTCGAAATTTCCTTAATTGGTTTGTTTGGTGCCTTGTGAGCTTTCACCACTTGTTTATTGTTTTAGAATGGATGTAAACACGAACTTATGTCAGATTGTCAGCATAAAGTTTCCTAATGTGAGTCGACAGCAATTGTTTTCTAATCAGGATAAAGTTTATTACATGTCCAGAGTTTCTATATGTTTGCCTGAATAACTTTGGATATGTCATCTTTATTTGTTCCTTGCATTTCTTATGTCTGTGCTTTTAAAAACTGCCAGATTTTTTTTTTTTATTTTCAATTTCTGTTACAGCTACTGATTGTTATGTATTTGTTAGGCTGCAGACGATGAGAAGTATATCTTCATGTCATCCATGCTAGGGTTATTGGGTGAATATGGGATTTGGCCCCATGTCATAAATGCGTCTGCCATATCGAACAGTTTAAAGGTAACAATCATATGCTACAAGAACAAGTGTCATGGGTGATGCCATATTCTGTTGTAACATCCTTTAAGGAGATATCTACATTTGATTGTTCTTATTTTACGCTATATTTTGTTTTCCTATGTCCATGATAGTCTCACAGGTTTAACTTTTACAGAATACATACCAGTTTAGAATATATTAGTCCTCTTCAGTCTAAAAGTTTGTGGAAGGAACTTCCACTAAAAAAATATTTATATACTACTCTTGTCATTCTGCGGAATTGATAACTAAATGTATTGTGTCATAAAAAATTGGGGATACTTTGTCTGGTGTACATAAAATATAGTGCATTCCATTAAGCTTATAGTAATAAGTAAGATAATCTTCCCTGAAATTGAGATGTCTTAGATGATTAAAAAGAAAAGATCAAGCCAATGAACATCCAATTAATGCTGAGTTAAGGTGACCTATTTGGCACACTGATAATTGTTCAGAATAGACAAGTGGGATCAGATCTTATGTTAGATTTATAATGAAAAAAGCAGAGCAAAACAAAATTAGTTGATAGACAAGCCCAGAATCTTAGCGCAATAAATTTTGTCTTCTTTTAATTGATTTTTTGCTTTCTTGAATCTACAGCATCTACATGATCAATTGCAGTGGAAGATTAGAACTTCCCATGTAAGTAGCACTCTTGTGACTTCATGTTGTTGTTAGTGTTTATTCGTTGTTCATATACTGTAGAATGCATTGCTTACTCTTCCTTATGTATAGAAAACTGTCACGAAGCCCCTACTGAAAAAAACAAAAAAAAAAAAAAAAAAAAAATTATGAGTAAAGGTTAAATCTTCTCAGATCATATGGCTTCTCGAGTCCGTTCCTCTTTGAAATACTTGAAATGATTAAGTTGGGAGCAGGACTGTGATTTACCTGCTAAAGGATTCATGCATTGGATAAGTAAGGAGGACAAACTTTGTGCTTGAAGGCATATTTTTGTACTGTCCTGAACCATGAATAATTCCTACTTATTGTAGGCATCCCATTTCACCTTATTATTATATCAGAAACATGAGAATATGACAAACCTTGGAAAGATGATAAAGTTACACAATCAGTGAACCTAGTAATAGAATAGGTCAACGAGCACCTTAATCTGCAAATTAGTATTGTTCACCAACACCACATTGTATGGATCTCACTGGGGTTTTTACTTCAGTTCGTACTTCATAAGGTTGACACTTGTGTGAAATTAAGTACCTTGTTTCCTGATTTTGGTGATACCTCTACTGTTTAATTTGATTTTTCACTATTCCCCAGTAATCAGCAGAAGCATCTTATCTTGACAAATGCAGTAAGGCATCTTCTTACTTTATGGCAGGATAAAATTAGACAATTAACCTCCGCAGTGGACAATCATGGTGAAAGTGAATCTCATGGTAAAGATAGCCATGGTTCTGCCATTTTGAATGGCCAATTTCCTGATAGATCCACAGTACTGATGGTATAAACCTACTCATATACTTTTTTTGGTCTGAGCTTTGTCATGGATTGTTTTATTTTCTTGTTTACTGAAAACACCGTCTCTCTTTGTTTTTCCTAATGCAGGGACGGCAAGGCTTTGATCGTTATACTGATGACCAACATTTGGAGCCAACTGACACATTGCCGAAATATGTGACTGACATCGATGGGATGAAAATGCTAGTAAATAATGAAATTCCGCCTGAGTTCACAACCAATGCAGAGAGGTTGGTGTTAATTATTCATTTTGGTTGCCTTGATCTTTTATTTTCCCACCATTAGTAAGCATATATGTGTTTGGAACAAAAAATCTTACTGATTGCATCAAAATTTTAACTTTCTATAAACAGCTCTATATAGTTAAAGACCCCGGTATTATGCTGAACCATGTTTGATAATTGCATACAATTTCTTTATAGCAGTGAGGTCTTCTGTTGAAATTTCATATTTGCTCCGCACCTCTGTTTGTTATTTTGGTTACAGCATTTGTGGTTGGTACAATTGAATTCTAATTTAGTAATTGAAAATTGATAATTCGCAAGTCATTGCCTAAAATCAATTACACTGCCAGACGACCTTGGCCACTAAGCATGGTGCTATTTGAAATAAAACTGAATAATTTGGACACACATTAATTTCTTTTGAGTAATTCTTATCAAGTTCTTGAAAGTTACAAGTAGTCGTAAATTGTTCCGTAATATAGTGTATTAGCGGCATCTTATAGCTTCATATCAATGAAATTCGTCAATAAATTTGGATCGACTCTTACACTGAAGGAAGTTCATATATATAACTAAAATGCAAGGGGTTATTTAAAAAGTAACCATAACATTATAGAATAAGTTTCTACGCACCTGGGTTTAGATGAGGAGTTTTTTTTATATGACCGCTCTTCCTTTAACTGAGGCTGTGAATCATACAATTCTCAGGGATATGGCTGGATTTATTAATAGAGATGATGCAAATGTGAGAGGCAGGAGTATGAACAATGGCACCTCATTTTCTCCTTACACCACTCAAGATGAGATTGCTCCCTCTGTTTCTGAAGGTGATTGATTTTTTCATTTTTATAAAAAAGGGATTCGGTTGCTTGCCCATTCATGAAATCTAATAAGTGTTATTTCATTTAGTGGGCCCTGGAATAGAGAATTTTCAGATTATTGGTGAGGCTATTCCGGGAGGCAAACTTCTTGGCTGTGGATATCCAGTACGTGGGACCTCACTTTGTGTGTTTCAGGTGAAACTCCTTGAACGTTCTTCACTCGTAAACTTCCATCTATTAAGCAGTTTGCATATGTTATGAGTTCCTTCCTTATACATCATCGTTGTTTGCATATCAGTGGGTTCGTCATCTTCAGGATGGAACTAGGGAGGTCATTGAAGGTAGACGTTTAAATGATTTTTTATTTTTTGGTAGTTTTCTTGTGATTTGGGTCCTTTCAGTGTACTCGGTATCCATGTATGTATTGTTTTATTTTATTTTCCATTTTGGTTTTGTGTTTTCTTCAATCAGGTGCCACAAATCCAGAATATATTGTCACTGCTGATGATGTTGATAAGATAATTGCTGTTGACTGCATACCGATGGATGAACAAGGCCGTCAGGTTTTCTGCTTACCTTTTATGTGCATAGTGTCATAAGTGATTCCATTCATTTTAAACTTTTCAGTTATGACTATTTTGTTTCCTGATAAATTTATTTTTCATTGTCAGGGGGAGCTAGTGAGGCATTTTGCTAATGATCAGAACAAAATTAGATGTGGTATGTGCATTTATGCTGTATTGATGCATTTGATGTAAACACTCTTAAGGCGACGCTTTATTTTATATTATTTTTATATTTAGGTTTTATTTCTAGTTGAAAATTCAAAGCAAATTTTTTACCAAGGCATGGAGTATTGTCATAAAATCGAAAATATTTGTGACCTAAACCCAAGTAACTTAAGTGAAAAAATAATCGAAAATATCAACTACAGTACTTTTAAAGCTGAAATCTGATAATTTAAGTTAGTTTCTTGTTTTCCAGTTTTGATTTTGTCACCAACTCTTCTCCTCCAACGCATTGGTTTTCTTGCCCCATCTGAATTGTAATATTTGCATTGTTTTTTCACTGAGGTACTTTCTAGACCCAGACATGCAAATGGAGATTGACACACATATTTCTAAAGGACAAGCCAATTTTAGTGTTCTACTACTGGTATGGTTATTGTTTTCATCAAGTTTATATTTTTATTCTCTTTCTTGAAGCATCACTTATTGATCAGTCACCATCTTTAGTGTAGATTGGTTAACCCATCCCCTGACAGTAATTTAAAATGCTAATTTATTGGAAATTTGTTGCTTGGTGAAATTTCAAATATAATGATTTGAGGCTCTAGATTAGGAGGAAACTCCAGTCTAGGTATTTTCATTAATGATGTTTACCAATTGTGGCCATCGTTGTTTAAACGCATTGTTAAAGTTTTGTTCACATTTTTTTTCCTCCTCGTGCGTTACTACCTTGTATAACTTGTATGCATATGGAACTTAAGGCTCTAGATTGAATCACTTGTTGCATAATTAGTACGTATTACTCCGTACTTTTATTGGGACGGAAGAAAGGAAAATATTATGTTAAGCACCCAAATTGCATTATCTGTATATTTTGCAAGTTCTATGCACAGATAAACTGCCATGATGACCTGAGTTTATGGAAAATAGGTTCAAATGTGTTATAAATGGGGCAATTATTTGAATTCAGAAAGTCATTTTCCTTGTTCAAATGTCTCAGAGCTTTCGTGTCTTTGAGACTTCTGATTCAAAGGATTTTGTACTTAATACTTTGTTCCTGGATTGTGGAGCAAGCTTGGGAACCTGTTCCATACTGGGGGAATATGGCCTCATCTACTTATTAACAAACATTTACTAGCATATATGGTTACTTATCTTAGTAGTGTCTTGTTTCCAGGCTCTTCTTTTTTGGTTTTTTGTTTTTGTATTTTTGTTATGTAGGGCGAAGGACGTTGTCTGGTCAAAATGACATCAATTTAGCTATATGGTTTAGTCATCCCTTTGTACCTATCGCAACAGATTATTTTCCTTTCCATTATCTAATTCAGTTGGCTTGTATATAAACAATATTCAAAATCTGTTGCAACCAACTTATGGCTTATGTATCATGTGAAAAAACTTTTCCCATATACTTTTGCTGAAAAACAGATGGACTCTTCTGATGATTGGGAGCCAGCAACTCTGGTTCTGAGACGGTCAGGCTATCAAATCAGGATCAATAGTGCAGACGCTGTTTTATTTGAAGAAAAGTTCTCGAAGGAGTTATCGGTACGTTCTTTACTTGGTGATACTTCATTTTTGAGTAATTAAGTTTTTATGTCATGAGATCCTCTTGAAGTTGCTTGTTTTAAGTATTGGCTGAGTTAACGGCATTATCCTAATGAATATAATTAGTAGTATACAATGGTATCAAGTGAAGTTGTATCAAGTGGGTCTAGGAAAGGTTGTTGATCAAACTTTATGTTCTCACACTTTCTCACAATGAGTGAAAATTCCTTATGAAAATACGTATTCCTCAGAGAAGTAAAAGCTAAAGCTAATATCCTTAAGCACATGATGGTAGTTATAGATTTCTCCACTAATCAAAACAATATATAAAATGTATCGTTGGATATTTGTATTTTCCAAAGTATACTCAACATTCTATAATTTTCTGGTTGCAGATCAAAGTTCCTTGTGGCTTCTCGACACAATTTGTGTTGACACGTTCTGATGGATCTTCTCATCCTTGTGCAACATACAGTATTCAGTAATACATTAATTTTATATTTATGTGTCGATTTTAATTTTTTTCCATAAATTATTGTAGTTATATATTAAAACAGAACATCTTGATAATAACTTTGTGTTGTTATTATTATTATTTTCCCTTTATTTGAAGCATACTAAACACTCTTCTTTCTGTCAAGAATATCTCATCTAATATGATTATTCAATTTCTTTTGTAGGTTGCGTGATACTCTCGTGTTGACCATGAGAATACTCCAAAGCAAGGTATTCCTTCTTACCTAAATTTACTTCACATTTTGCCTAACTCTGGGACCATACTTTTATGGTTAAGATATTAATGGGGATATTTTTTTTTTAGTACTTGGGATGAGAAATTTCTTTTTGATATAATTCCTTCCATGCTTCTTTGACCGAAAAAAGAAAAAGTATCTCCATGCTTCAACTTTTGCGTTTGACTCTAATCCACATAATCTGTTGTAGGTAAACTAACATCAAACCAATACGTTACAAAGCATCTCTTTGTACTCCAAGCTTATAAAAGGTCAATTGAATTTGTGCCACTTTCTTGCCTACGATACAAATGTTTAATTGATTCCTCCTAGTGAGCAATACAAAAGACGGGATTGTGGTAGTGTTTATGGATTGTCGATGCGACTCCATCATTAACCTACACTGTTTAAGTTCAGGGGTTTTGTCACAAATGAAAATATTGCAGCTCTATTCTGTTGCGTACACTGAATAAAATACTTGTGTCATAGTCAAGAAAGCAGTACGGATTTAGTTGACCTTTCTTGGAGTACAAAGAGATGCTTTGCATCATACTGTTCTGATGTTAGTTTACCTAAACCAGAATATCTGGATTACAATAAAACTCAACAAGTTGAAGCATGGAGATACTTTTTCTATTTTTGATTGAAGAAGCATGGAAATATTTGAAACAATCATTTTCTGATAAGGAGCGATTATAACGACGGATGGATACATAAGAGAATCAATGCGTATGTATTATGCACACACAAAACAAATACACAGAACACATGATCTGCAGACAATCAAGAAGTTATATTGCTAGACTGCTGATTAAGATTCTTGATTTAGTGGAATATCGTCTAAATGTGTCGTGTGTGTATTCGATCAACAATTGTGATTGACTAACCCACAAAGGGCCCTTCTGTATGGTTAATATGTATATCAGTGGATCGTTAATATGCATGTATACGTTTTTATCTGAACTTCCATCCATCGTTGAACATGTTTCTATTTGGAATGCTTAGTTTCCGGTCATACGTACTCTTAATCATTTCTGACCTTCAACCGCGGAAACTTTCGTTTCTTTTGTGTTTTGGAGCAGGCACTGGATGACAGAAGGAAAGGAAGAGCATAGCCCGTATTTGAGCGTAATGTTTATACCCATTATTCATTCATAGTAGAAACGAGAAATAATGAATTAGACGACGGCGATTTAAATTGTAGAATGTGTAACTAAAAGATAAAAAGGAAAATCGTTTATAACTTGTATTATGATACATAGTAAAATGTCTATTTGTGAACCACAGTATCATGTTGTATGAACTCATCTTTTATTCAACCATGTATACTTTTTGCATAGATTGAGTTTGTATCCTGTTGTAGAAGAGTGATAATGATGTTACAACTTTAAATTATAATGACTCACCGTTCAGTGAAGATCAATTAGTTAGTTTAAATTGTTGCATCTGCGTAAGGATATGACTTACTAGTCAAATTATCTTCTATTTTGGAATCCTTTCTTTATCCGTATTCCTTCTCGTTCAATATTTGAACGCTGGACACAGTAGGTTGAAGAAGACTAGCTATCATGGCGATCTACCGCTTGATCCATGTTGAGTGCCTTGGTTTTAACCATACATAATAAAATTAACTGTCTGGCACTTCGAAAAAGTCATTTTGCACCCTTTAGGTTTGGGCTGTAATCTCTCTAGTGTGTTTTGGGACAATAAGTTGCTTTTGAATTTTGAAAGCATGATCAATGTGGTGGAGCAAATGAAGGCAAAATTGGTAGTGAGCCATTTTGAGTATCATTTAGGCTAACGTTTAGGGACAAGGATTGTCTGCTCTCCACTTCCAGTGCTCTCCCCGTGCCCTCCTCTTTTGTGTGGTCACGGTCAAGCCACGTCAACATTTTATATTACTATTTATTTTTGTCTTATTATATTTATACAAAAAAAATAATATAAAATGTTAACGTGGCTTAACCGTGACCACACAAAACAGGAGGGCACATTAAGGGCACCGAAAGTAGAGGGCAGACAATCCTTGTCCAACATTTAGAGCCCTTCTTTTGGGCCAAAAGTAGGCAATTTAAAAATAAATAAGTAAATAAAATGGGGTGTGATATCCATACACCCTTTTTTACTTCTTCCACACCTTTTTAGTTTTCGGCCGTAGAGAATATCAAATGACAGAAATTAACAAGGGGTGTGTAAGAAGTAAAAATAGGTGTGTGGATAACATACCCTTAAAAAAAAGGTCTGGATGTTTTGTAGATATTTCAGCTTATAGAGATACTTAGGATTAATACAAGCGCAAAATGTGATTTTCACACCCTTTTAAGTTTTTTACAAACTTTTGTTTAATTATGGTTGTTGATTTTATTTGATTTATTCAATTCAATGACCATAGATAAAGAGAAATTGTGAGAAACGAAACAGGTGTGTGAAAATCACATTCTTTAATACAAGTTTTAAATAATATTATAAATGTGCTCTGAAGTTACTGAAGTAGATATGGAGAAAGAAGTAGTGTGTAAAGGAGAAAGTGAGTATTGTAATTGCACTTTACTGGATTGTTCTCAATTTTAATACAAATATTAAAACTCTTACTATATAGCATAAGTAATTGAACGTTAACGTGATTTATTAAAAACATGTTACTGTGTAAGAGGCTTGTAAATCATTTATGAGTATTCATCCTTTCATTTGAGGTTTTGAGTTTGATTTCGTCTGGTTTTTATCATTGTATTCACAATGACAACATATTATTAGTCTAACTTGATAAGGCCAAAACAGGAACAGATGAGACCTTATGACATGTGTTTGGATCTGGAAGTTAGGATGACGGTGAGGCCATCTCCAACCAAGAGCATTTGGCCAATATTAGTTCCAAATTTGAACAAAACAGTCTCCATCCAAGAGCATTTGGCCAATAATAGCCCAAAAATTGAACAAAACCAGTTTCCAACAAAAAATATTTGCAAATTGGTGTGTTCTTTATTACTGGCTGGAACTTGGAAGAGCCAAAAGATCAAGTTTGGAGCCGTCTTTATTTGGCCGGGGAGGATTTCAGGCCTATTTGGACGGCACAAAATTAGAAAGGCACTATTGGGTGGTGTTGCATTCATGTAATTTTCTAGGGTAAATTACACAAAATTACCTTAACTATAAGTCGAACCATAATCTCATACTTCATGTTTTAAACATTACAATGTCATATCTCAACTCATAAATTCGTTGCAATGTCAGACATCTGTTAAACTTTATGTTAATTTAGTTGTTAAATGATGATGTGGCAGGAGCATGACCCACTCCTATACCTATTGGAATAAAAAAAAAAAAATTAATAAATTAATAATTTTTATTAAACAATTAATACATTTTTATTTAATAAATTATTACTTTTTTATTTTGCCTCCTTTTTCTCCAAGCTCTCGTTGTCTCCCTCACCCTCTCTAATCTAACTTGCAGAGATCAATGGCAGCCATCGTCTCCCTCCTTCTTGCCCTCCTCCTCTTTCTACTCGCACTCCAAACCCCTCGTCCACGCCAAAACCTCCCGCCCTCGCCGCCAAAACCTTCACCAAGTCCTCTGCCAGTCCACTGGGTTCGAGCGGAGCACATCAGGCTCCAGATCTGGTATGGGCTTTGTAAAAAACGGGTCTGGGCATACCATCAAGCTCTAGATTCCTTTTACACGATGCTGCCGACATGGTTGATTCAAAGTCGTCAAAAACGAGTTCGAGCGGTGCAGGTGGGTCGACGACATGGGAGTGCCAACGAGTATAGATGCAGGTTTGTGGGTGGTTGCAGGCGAGATGCAGGTTCGGCAGAGATGGATTTGATGAGTTTGACAGCTGATGTTATTGCGAATTGAAGAGCCCAGTAAGAAGGAAAGTAAGACAAGAAAAGAGGGATTAAAAATATTGTTAAATAAAAAATTATTAATTTATTAATAAAATTTAGTTTTTTATTTCAATAGGAGGAGGAGTGGGTCCTGCCCCTGCCACCTCATAATTTAACTACCAAATTAACAGAAAATTTAACAGAGGTTTAATATTGCAACAAATTCATAAATTGATGTATGATATTGCAATGTTTAAAACATAAGGTATAAGATTGTGGTTTGACTCATAATTGAAGTAGTTTTGTGTAATTTACCCAATTTTCTATGCTACTTTGGGATTGCAAAAGGTAGAAGGGTAATGTTCCTATCTCAAGGCATGGAAATCCTTAGTCAAAATTTTAAGAGTAACTTATATAGAATAGGTTCATCGTTATTTGATTCAATAATGTAATATCATTTTTTAAAAATATTTATAAATAATATGATATAAGCATATTGAGATGCTTTGATAACAATGAATCAGTTTCGTATAAGTCATTTATCCCAATTCCCAATTTATTCTCTTGAGCTGATAAACCAGATCTAGGCCTTGCATGAGGGACAAGGATTGTCTACCCTCCCACTTTCAGTGCCCTCTCGTGCCCTTCTATTTGTGTGGTCACAGTTAAGTCACGTCAACATTTTATATTACTATTTATTTTTGTCTTATTATCTTTATAAAAAAAATAATATAAAATGTTGACGTGGCTTAACAGTGATCACACAAAACAAAATGACACCGAAAGTAAGAGGGCATACAATCCTTGTCCTTGCATGAGACTCACATGGTTGCACGTGGTTAACTCACATCACATTTCTCTCCTAAGTGAAAAATGATTGTCGGATTTAAATAATTTACTTTACTAACTTTTCATTTTCAAGTAGTTTTGTTATAGGATTTATTGTTAATTTGTTTAATGCAAAGGAATAATCATTGTAACTAACGTCGGCCTCCTAAGGCCTGCCTGCGTTTACGTAGGATAAACATCTCATATTCAATTTGGTAGAGCCTTAATTAAAGGGGTTTGAAGTTAAAACGATATATGATATTGATATAATTCATCACTTTATTAACTAATGAAAATCGACAGTTTTTTTAAAGTTACTCTTCAGTTTGTCCACCATAAATAATGGCTCTCCTGAAGAAAAAAAATGTCATTATCTTTGTCAAGTAGAGGGATTTGTTTGATAAAAATACTTTTAAAAGGGTCATGTGGTTTGTTAACGTGACAATTTAACGAGAATATAAGCAGATTTTTCATGGAATAACCTTTTTACGGTGAACAAACTCATGAATCACTTATATTAGTTTTCATTGTTAGAGACTAAAATGAGAAGTTATGTCAATCTCCGAGACAATTTTCACTAAAAAACCTAACTCAAATAACGTTTATTTTAGGAAGACAACTCCTTTCAAAATTCGGGAATCTTTAAAGCCTGATAGGTTTGTTCAACAACACCATGTATAGGATTAAGCAAGTATATAAAAGTCTTTGCATTGAGAAATTATTGTTTATGTTGTAAATTTGTAATATTGTTATGCACGTAATAGTATTAGTTTACGTATTAAATATGAGACAACAACATATATTTGCTTGAAGAAAAATTAATCTATGTACAAATATTATAATAAGAGTTAATTAGTAACACATGTAATCATGATACAGTAACACCTAAAAATTATTACACTACAATAACATTCCCTAAACTTTATCTGCAATAGATCTCCTTTGTTCTATTTCACAGGGACACCATTGTCAAACAATGTCTTCTAAGACCGTCTCCACTGGTTTGGGATGAAACTTAAATTTTAAGCAATAACCCATAAACAAGTTTTATCCTTCAATGGTTATAGCTTAAAATTTTAACCTGAGATTATTAAACAATGATTTTAGCATTTTTTTTAGGTAACTCTTTTAAAAATAAAAATTATGTGGATTATTCTAATTTATTTTTATAAATATTTTAATTTAAAAATATTTAAATTCCGATAATTAATGAAAAATTACACAACCTATTCCATTCTTAAACAAAAGTTCATAATTCAATCTTAAAACAATAATACAAACGACAATTAAAACATTAAATAAATTTTTACCGTTAATCATCTTTTTTTTTATTTTTTAACGGTTAGATTTGCTTATATTCGATCACAATCATTCGATTAATGTATTCAATTAAAACGATCTCTGATATTGATATAATTCCTCACTTTATTGACCAATGAAAATCAATAGTTTTTTGAAGTCGCTCTTAAGTTTGTCCACCATAAATAATGGTTATTCTGAAGAAAAAAAAATGTCATTATCTTCGTCAAGTAGAGAGATTTATTTGACAAAAATACTTTTAAAAGGTGATCACGTGGTCGTTCACGTGACAATTTAACGAGGATATTGACAAATTTTTCATGGAATAACCAAAATGATTTACGGTGGACAAATTCAGGGACTATTAATTTTCATTGGTATGGACTAAAATAAGAAGTTATGTCAGTCTCAAAGATAATTTTCACTAAAAAGCCTAACTCAAACAATGTTTATTTTCATTTTAGGGAGACAACTTCGTTCAAATTTGGGAATCTTTAAAGCCTCATAGGTTTGTTCAACGACACTTATATAGGATTAAGCAAGGATATGAAAGTCTTTGCATTGAGAAATTATTGTTATATTGTAATATTATTATGCACGTAATAGTATTAGTTCACGTATTAAATGAGACAACAACACATATTTACTTGAAGAAAAATTAATTTATATACAAATATTATAATATGAGTTAATTAGTAACTCATGTAATCATGATACGGTAACACCTAAATTATCCCATTACAATCACATTCCCTAGAATAGTTCTCCTTTGTTCTATTTCACAACGACACCATTGTCAAACAAAGTCTTCTAAGACCGTCTCCAATAGTTGGAGATGAAGCTTAAAATTTTAAACCAAAAAATTTTAAGCAATAATCCAGAAATAATTTTTATTCTCCAATGGTTATGGCTTAAAATTTTAGCCCGAGATTATTAAAAATTGATTTTAGCTTCTTTTTTTTTTAACTCTTTGAAAAATAAAACTTATGTGGATTATCCTAATTTATTTTTATGAATATTTTGATCTAAAAATATTTAAATTCTGATAAATAATGAAAAATTGCACAACCTACCTCATTCTTAAACAAAAGTTCATAATTCGATCTTAAAACAATAATACAAACGACAATTAAAATACTACATGAATTTGTACCGTCAAATCCTCTCTTTTTTATATAGTTAGATTTGCTTATATTCGACCACAACCATTCGATTAATGTAATTATAAATTTAAAAAAAATTGAATTTGGACCGTTGGATTAACCAACGGTCTAGTCACGCTAGTCGTTGGATCAAGAAAAGAGTTGTTGGGCTCAAAACAAGTGGCTGACAATGTTGTAGCCAATGGGTTCCACCGCTAGCAGCTTTGTCACGAGGGGCAGTGAGGCGCGTCAACTCCTCGTGTGTGATGTTTTGTGTAGCGCGTGAACGTGCATGGTTGACCCAGTTTCTTATCCCTAGCTTAAAATGGGGAGGAAATCTAGCCCAAAATGTTATTTTCTCCCCATTACTTATTTAAAGCTCAATCATTGGAGATGGCTTTTTATTGTTGGGGGGGGGGCGTATACCAACCACTGAAGATGACCTAACAAGTGGAGATTAATGGTAGAAAATTAAATGTCTCCCCATTACTTATTAAAGCTCAATCATTGGAGATGGTTTTTTTTGTTGTTGGGGGGGGGGGGGGGTATCCCAACCACTGAAGATGACCTAACAAGTGGAGATTAATGGTAGAAAATTAAATGGCTATCATAAATCTCTTATTTCTTTGACATAATATTTGTCAATAAAATCAAATTTATCTAATTAATTAATGGGTGATTGTAACACTTATTTTAGCTTCTCACTCTTTTTTATTTTTGGTTATTGAATTGCATGTGGTCTGCTATTCTAGTGGATATGCTGGATTTCTACTTATGCTTATTGGGTTCGAAACTCTCTCTCACCTAAGTTAATGTAATATTTTTGAAGTCTTTCCCCTCCCCTTAATAATAATAATTAAAAAAAAATTAGTCATTGACTTTAATATCTCAAACGAAAACAACTAGTAAGATTAAATAGGGGTGTGTTGTTTTCCAAAAAAAAAAAAAAAAAAAAAAATAGGGGTGTGTTTATGGAGAAAAAGTACGTGTGTTTATCATTTGCTTTAGGATAATGCTAGGTAGACTAATTTTTTAAACCAAATTTGCAAATCATGTGATGTGTCACCAATAGAAAATAAGCATGCTAATCAATACTTAAGTAATAATCCGATCATCAATAATCACGTCATATGAGTTACAAAATATGATTTAAATATGTTTGTACCATACTTAGGGCCTCCGTATTTAGACCTCGTATAAATACTCGGGTGACTCAAATGTCATTATGCAATAAATGGAGGGGCAAATATGTAATAAGTGAGGAGCCCTTATTCTATAAAAAGACCCTTCACTCTCCTCATTAAGGGAGGCCAATTCTTAGGCCATGGGAAGAGCTCTCTCACCCTCTCCCTCACAATCCTCTCAGAGAAATACAATATCAGTGTGGACGTAGCCCAAACATTGGGGTGAACCACGATACATCGTGTGTTATTTACTTTCTTGCAGATTCATAGTCGGATTTACGTTGTTCCAAGACCCTTTCGGTTTTGTGCATCAACATTTGTCGCTGTGTGAAGCAATACGAAAAGTTGTGTCAGTTATCTTTCATTTTTTCACCTCTGCCGTGAATTTGCAGGAACCCAACACCCACACTCAGAGACACACCCATTCAATCTACAGAGAGAAAGAGAAACTCAGGTGCATCTCTCTTGAATCCGCTGACCAATAGCCTCCAATTCCACAAGCAAATCACAGAGACAGATAACACAACCAATTGGCCATTGACCTCCAACTGATCTCAGCCATCCATCAAATCTATACTGTCACGGTGATGGCTTCGGGGCCTACAGTAGGAGAAGGTGATGGAGCCAGAGAGAAACAGAGGTTTTAGGGTTTGGAATCGAAATACACAGACGAACAAAGATAAAAAAAATGTCAGCTTCGATTGCTGGAAGATCGACAATTCTGCGCGCATTTTTCCGAGCAGCGATGTCAACAGCAAGAACAAGAATTTTAGCAGCGCCATGCCCTTCGATTCTGTCCAATTTCATGGCCCGTCGCTCCCCTTCCTCAAGGCTGTTGCAGCGAGAATTGAGCTCTCTTCAACCGTTCCACACTGCCATTGCGTCCCCTTGCCTTATCTCCAAGCTCCCCGCCCTGGCCACCTCATCCGAAGGTACTGCAGTGCAGCTCTTGCTCTAGCTTTTACAACAACTTTCTGGGAAAATCCGGCCTGAATTTTCCAAGAAAATTCTAGCTCAACATCCACTACATTCAAAGATCTAGAGAGAAAGAAAGCAAGAAGCACGCAGTGAAAGCAATGAAGCTGAATTGAATGGACTGGTTTAATCACAAGCACAAGCATTTGATGGTGAAGTTTAGAGTTGCAATCCTTCTGATGGGTCTTGCTTTTCGTCTCTTTCTCTCCACTTCTAATGAGTTTTTGCCCAAAACAGAAGCCCCTTTTCCTGAGGAAACTGAGGATTTAGAACGACCAATCTTTGTGGAATTTCCAGAAGGCATACCTTTGGTTACTACATTTGTTCACCCCTCAATGATTGAGATGCTTGATGCTGCTACAGAAGATGCTCTCGAACGTGATAGCTAGAGCCATTCAAAAAGGCATCAACTTCTGAAAAAGATAAAGACTCACATCATGAAGGAGTGCATGTTCCCACTCTTCACAGACGACACCATGATGTTAAAGAAAAAGAAAAAGAAGGAGGAAAAGAATAGAAAAAGAAAAAGGAGGAGGATAAGGAATAAAAAAAAAAGATGAGGATTTTTAGCCACATTGGCGGAAACAGAGAGACCAACAATGAAGTAAAGTAGGGTTTCTGAAATTTTAGGCAATGGAATCGGTCTTGCTGGAAAGGGGTCCACAGAGAGATGACAGCACGATGGATAGCACGTCTGATCCCTAACGACTGCTTTATTTATTTTTGAATGATGTAATTTATTTTTCTTATCTTTCGGAGACATCTGTATAAACTCCATCGAGAGGGTAATAATAATTATAAAAAAAAAAAAACAGCAAGCCCAAAAAAAAAGGGCTGGAATGTTATGTGGAAGGCGAAGGCTCATATGCCCAAAAGAGCCATGCCCTCCATTATCACCAACCAGGTGATCAAAAGTACGTCCAGTACTACAAAAAATTATTCGGCAGCCTGCAGTTATTACCACCAACCAGGTGATCAAAAGTATGCCCAGTACTCCAAAATTATTCGGCAGCATGCCGCTATTATCACCAACCAGGTGATCAAAAGGCCCAGTACTCCAAAATTATTCGGCAGCCTGCCGCTATTATCACCAACCAGGTGATCAAAAGTACGTCCAGTATTCCAAAATTATACATGAGCATCACTCATGTCAATCATACATAAACATTCATGAGCATCACTCATGTCAATCATACATAAACATTCATGACCATCATTCATGTCAACATTCATGACCATCACTCATGTCAACATTCATGAGCATCACTCATGTCAATCAGCTTCAAAAACTTCATTTACAGAGCTCCAGCTTCAAAAGCTTCATTTATAAAACTCCAGCTTCAAAAGCTTCACTTGCAAAGCTTCACCTACAAAGCTTCAATGCAGGGTATGCAAATACTGCCTCCGAACAACCGTCATTTCGGCCCATACATGGATTCAATTTGAAGTCTCCAACCAACAAACTCTATTGACCGAAGACTTGGGGGACTATATTATGTACCATATATTGGGCCTCAACTGGGCCTCGTGTAAAATACTTGGGAGACTTAACCCATTATTTATGTACTGAGGAGCGAGCCCTTATTCTATAAAAAGGACTCCCTCACTTTCATTAGAGAACACCCATTATTTATGTACTGAGAAGCGAGCCCTTATTTTATAAAAGGGATTCCCTCACCTTCATTAGAAAACATCGCTGCCAGCTGAGCAACCGCCTCGCCACGAGCATCACTTCTAACCCATTATTCATGTACTGAGGAGCGAGCCCTTATTCTATAAAAGGGACTCCCTCACCATCATTAGAGAGCATCGCCGCCAGCTGAGCAACCGCCTCGCCGCGAGCATCAACTCTAGCCCATCATTTATGTATTGAGAAGCGAGCCATTATTCTATAAAAGGGACCCCCTCACCATCATTAGAGAGCATCGCCGCCAGCTGAGCAACAGCCTCGCCGCGAGCATCAACTCTTAGCCCATCACTTATGTATTGAGGAGCAAGCCCTTATTCTATGAAAGGGACTCCCTCACCTTCAACGCCACAAGCCGAGCAAACCAAAGTAACAAAAGCCACAAACCGAGCAGTCTCGCAACATGTGCTACTTCTAGTTGAGCATCATTTCAGATTGAGCACCGCCTCATATCGAGCATCAGTTCAAGACAACATCTAGTTACTTCGGCCCACACATGGACTAAATTTCAAGTATCCAGCCAAAAGACTATCTTGACTGAAGACTTGGGGGACTACTGTTTGTACCATACTTAGGGCCTCCATATTTAGACCTCGTATAAATACTCAGGGGACTCAAATGTCATTATGCAATAAATAGAGGGGCAAATATGTAATAAGTAAGGAGCCCTTATTCTATAAAAGGATCCCTCACTCTCCTCATTAAGGGAGGCCAATTCTTAGGCCATGGGAAGAACTCTCTCACCCTCAGAAGCTCTCACCCTCACCTTCACAATCCTCTCAGAGAAATATAATATATGTGTGGACGTAGCCCAAACATTGGGGTGAACCACAATACATCTTGTGTTATTTACTTTCTTGCAGATTCACGGTCGGATTTACGTTATTCCAAGACCCCTCCGGTTTTGTGCATCAACAAAATATATAATCTTCCTAGCATTACCCTTTTCTTTAATCAATTGGGATGAAACATACTAATTTTAGATGAAAAAACCTTGTGTCCCCCAGCATTATCCATATGAATATTTTTCAACATTACGAAGGAAGCACCACTAAATTAAAATTATTGTCGACTTCACCAGACTATAGTTAATAGATAATGTTATAATTAACTATCGACAAAATAAAATCACAGAATCAACAATATAATAAAGTAAGGGATATTTTATTTAAACCTATGCAACCTCTTTTTACATCCAACTTAAAATTTTGAATGTTAATTGTCTATTTTACCCTATTGCATAATTACTATTAAGTACAAAATGAAATTAATAATAAATCTCAAATTTATCAATAAACCCAAACACTATAATTAAACCCTACGTTCATTTCATTTCTTTTGCGGAAGATTGCTAATCAAGAAAAGAAAAAGAAATGTGATGGTGGAAAATATATAGGAAACTCAGAAATTTTTCATAAGTAGATGGCTATTGTTTACTCTTTTATCGATGGTGTACGGACATATCCGCGTTACTTGTTTGTTCGCACAAAACACAAAAATGGACACCCATAGTATCTGATAATGCTATCCATCAATTTAGACACAGAAAACTATTCTTGTTTTTGTATACTAAGTTGAATTTGTTGATCTATTTCCATCGAAGTCCTCCGTTTGTTTCTCTCTTTATGCTGAAGAACTTGTTGGTTCAGTCCGTCATTTATACGTTCTCCATGGATTTCTTTTAAAGATAAATATTTTCATGCTTAAACTGTATACTATTCCGTTTAACTTTTCTTGTTTTTGTTCATACAAATTGTTGGCGGCAAATCAATTTGTTCCTTCTACAAGTTCTATACTCAAAAGATATGGATTTGACAAAATAGATCTTCAGGCACAAACAAATCCAACTAATCTGGTTAATGAGGATTTGGCAAATCTTGAAGATGGCAGTTCGAAACCGAATAATGATGCGAACTGATAAATTCTGGTGAGTTGGTTTGGTTCCTGGAGGCAGACAAGAAAATGAAACAGAGAACACATAAATCGGGGGAATGTGAAAGGTTTCTTATCTGTGAAGTAATCACAGAAATATCAATAAATATCAACTTAGGATATTTCCTTACAAGCTAATCTAGAGCAATCTCAGCCCTTGATTCAAAACAAAGATCTAAAGCATACACTTGTCTTATGAGACTAGACATACACTTTTCTATTGATTTCTTCATTCTTAGACACTTGAACAAAAACTGAATTCTATTTAATTCCAACACTCCCCTTTAAATGAATTCTGGTTTTGATCCCAAGCATTCCTCTGAGGTAGACAAACCTTTCCCTCGGTAGAGCTTTGGTGAAGATGTCGGCCATTTGATCCTGTGATTTGCAGTAGATCAGTTCAATGGTATTCTCCTGCAAGGCTTCCCTTATGAAGTGAAACTTCCTTTTGATATGCTTGGTTTTCTGATGAAAAATAGGATTCTTGGTCATAGCTATTGCTGATGTGTTGTCACACATAAGTGGTGAAGCATCCACTTGCATTTCACCAAAATCCTTTAACACAAACCTCAACCATATAGCTTGGGAGGTAGCCATTGCAGCACTCACATACTCTGCTTTAGCCGTAGACAATGCAACACTTTGTTGCTTGACAGAAGCCCAAGAAAATATACCAGAACCGAATGTAAATGCATATCCTGAGGTACTTCTCATGTCATCTTCACTGCCACCCCAATCGCTGTCACAGAAGCCTACCAGAATTGCTTTTTCTCCCTTTTCATATTTGATTCCATAATCCAAGGTCTCTGAGATATACCTTAGTACTCTCTTAGCAGTTCCCATGTGAATTCTCGTGGGATTATGCATAAACCTTGATAAGAGACTGGCTGCATACATAATGTCAGGTCTTGTAGCAGTCAAATAAAGCAGACTTCCAACCATCCTTCGGTATAAGCATTCATCAGCAGATTCAGAACCATCCACTTTACAAAGTTTCTCATTCGTGATCAATGGTGTTGCCACAGATTTGCATCCTTTCAGATTGAATCTTTCAAGCAGTGATTGTGCATACTTCTGTTGATGTATGAAAATCCCAGTAGTTTCTTGTATTACTCCAATTCCCAAGAAGTGATGCAACAAGCCAAGATCCGACATCTCATATTGTCTCATCATTTCCCTTCTGAATTCTTCAATCATTTCTTCACAATTACCAGTAAAGACCACATCATCAACATATATAGACACAATAAGCATCTCAGAGTTCTCACCAGTTTTTGTATATAATGTTGCTTCACTAGGACTTTTGTTAAATCCACTCTTGCTGAAATAGGAGTCTATCTCACTGTACCAAGCCCTGGGGGCTTGTTTGAGTCCATACAGTGCTTTGTTTAACTTGTAGACATTCTCCTCTTTATTTGGCACTTCAAATCCTTGTGGTTGATCCACATACACTTCTTCCTCCAAAATGCCATTTAGAAAAGCTGATTTGACATCTAACTGGTGAAGTTTCCATCCCTTTTGGGCAGCAAGAGCAATCAAGGTTCTAATGGTGTCTAACCTTGCCACTGGGGCAAAGGTTTCATTGAAATCTACCCCAGGTTGTTGTGAGTAGCCCTTGGCAACTAATCTTGCTTTGTTCTTCTGTATTGATCCATCCAAATTCAGTTTGATCTTGTAAATCCATTTCACACCTATCATAGGTTTATCACTCGGTCTATTTACCAATTTCCAAGTAGAGTTTTTCTCAATCATGGCAATTTCTTCACTCATTGCTTTCTGCCAAGATTGATCCTTCTCAGCTTCTTCAAAACTCTCTGGTTCAACAACACAATAGTTACACACTGCATAGATCTCATTTAAACTCCTCATTCTCGATGGAGTTGTTTCAGGGGAGGAATCCTGTAATTCTTGTCCTTCTGCATTTGAAGTAGAGGACTGAGATCCTTGTGTTGGAGTTGAAAAATCAGTTTGACTCTCATCTTGTATAACAGGTTCATTCACATTTTGCACTTCAGCTTGTGCTTCTTCCATTGCTAGTGGAAATGAGATAGTGTCTATGTTATTGGTTTCCCAATTCCATGCTTCATTCTCCTTGAACACCACATCCCTTGAGAGAATCACTTTACGTGACTCAATATTGTAGAGCCTATAGCCCTTTTCACAGCTTCCATAACCTACAAGGACACACTTGACACTATTGATCTCAAGCTTGTGTCGTAGTTGAGATGGTATCTGTGCATGGCAGATTGATCCGAACACCTTCAAGTGCTTCACACTTGGTTTTCTGCCACTAAATGCCTCAAACGGTGTTTTCTTCTCAAGTGCTTTAGTTGGACACCTGTTTAGGAGATACACAGATGTATTGACAGCTTCACCCCAAAAAGAAAGTGGCATTTTCTTATCATGGAGCATTGACTTGGTCATTTCAACCACGGTCCTGTTCTTCCTCTCAGCCACACCATTCTGTTGTGGTGTGTAGGCCACTGTCAATTGCTTCTGTAATCCTGCTCCTTCACAGAATTCTTGGAACTCTAGTGAAGTGAATTCACCACCTCTGTCGCTTCTTAGTCTTTTGATCTTGAGACCACTCTGAAGTTCAACCATCATTTTGAATTTCTTGAAGATTGAAAAGACTTCACTCTTGTTTCTCATAAGATATACCCAAACCATCCTGGTGCAGTCATCAATGAATAGCAGAAAATATCTGTTCCCACTGAGTGTAAGTGTCTTCATTGGACCACACACATCTGTGTGTATGAGTTCTAGAGGTTGACTTGCTCTCCATGCACTTCCAGTTTCAAAAGAGTCCCTGTGATGCTTCCCCAATATGCAACCTTCACACGGTTCTTTAGTCTCTTGTAACTCAGGAAGACCAGTCACCATTTGTAGTTTCTCCAATCTCTTTAAACTGTGAAAGTTGAGATGTCCGAACCTCTTATGCCATAACCAAGAGTTTTCTGCAACACTTGCTTTTAGAGCAATTGAATCATTGTAATCTAGCATAAGTGGAAAGCTTTTGTTTTCTGTCATGCCAACTTGTGTTACCAAGTTTTGGAGGCTTCTGTCATCAAAGATCTCCACCATATTGTCTCCAAAAAGTAAGAAGTAACCATGAGCAATCATCTGTCCCACACTAAGGAGATTCTCATCAAGACCTGGTACAAGTATTACATCCTTGATGAATCTTCTTCCACCATTTGTCTCTAGAACAAGAGTTCCTTTTCCAGTAGCTTCCACTAGTTGTCCATTCCCCATTTTAACTCTGCAATTGAAGCTTCTGTCAATGTTGATCAGTAAGGATTCATATGCAGTCATGTGATTACTGCATCCACTGTCAATATACCAGATTCCTTTCTTGTTTTCAGTTTTTGCAACACTACAAGCATAAAAGACATTTACTTCCTCTTCTTCTGCTCTATGTGCATAGTTGACAACTTGGTTCCTTCTTGGATTACAATCTTTTGCTAGATGGCCAAATCTGTCACACTTGGTGCATTTGGGTTTTCCCTTGAACCAGCAAACACCATAGTGTAATTTGTCACAGATTTTACACTTGGTTTTGGTAGACTCACTGCTAGATTCTGATTTTGATTGTGAAGTATGGTTGTTGTCCCATTTCTTCCCTTTTCCTTTCCATAATTTCTTTTGATTTGAGTTGCTCCCCTGACCCCTGTAACTGCTATCTCTCTCAGTCACACTTAGGCTAGTAAAAGCCTTTTCAGCTAAGTTTTCAGAATGCATATTTAACCTCTGCTCATAGCCTTTCAATGTACCAATCACTTCTTGAACCTCAATGGAGTCAAGGTCTTTAGTTTCTTCTATAATAGATGCGATGGAATCATAAAATTTAGGCAAGCTAATAAGTATCTTTTGCACTAATCTTTGATTTGTCAGTTCTTCACCAAGAGTTTTCATTTGATTCACAATATCAGTCAATCTTGTTAAATAAACAGATAGAGCTTCACCATCATTCATCCTAGTGTACTCAAAATCTCTTCTTAAACATTGTAGTTTGACAGACCTAACCTTTTTATCACCACGAAATTCTTGTTGAAGAACATCCCATGCAGTCTTGGAGGTTTCAAAGTTTGAGATTCGAGGAAAGATCTCATCAGACACTGCCCCTTGAATGATACCAAGAGCTTTTGCATCTCTTGTTTCATTAACTTTCATTGCTATCTTCCTCACAGACTGTTGATCTTCATCGCTAGAATCATTTTCAGTTTCTACAGTTTCATAACCCTTGTCCACCAAATTCCAGAGATCATGTGATTTGAATATGGTCTTCATCTTAATGGACCAAAAATCGTAGTTGATCCCATTGAAAATAGGAGCCCTCAGATCTCCTCCACTGCTCGAAGTAACCATGTGAGGCTTTGTAAGAACAGATGAGATTTTCACGATCTGGGTATGTTTTTCCCCTTTCCTTTTCAGAGATACGAAGCACACACACAAAACGCCCAGTCCTGAATTTGATCAGAACCTAAGCTCTGAGGCCATGATAAATTCTGGTGAGTTGGTTTGGTTCCTGGAGGCAGACAAGAAAATGAAACAGAGAACACAGAAATCGGGGGAATGTGAAAGGTTTCTTATCTGTGAAGTAATCACAGAAATATCAATAAATATCAACTTAGGATATTTCCTTACAAGCTAATCTAGAGCAATCTCAGCCCTTGATTCAAAACAAAGATCTAAAGCATACACTTGTCTTATGAGACTAGACATACACTTTTCTATTGATTTCTTCATTCTTAGACACTTGAACAAAAACTGAATTCTATTTAATTCCAACACGAACGCTATCAACAGTTCCGATACCAAATCTTCTGCTTCTTTCGAGCAGAAAATATCCCCAAGGCATGACCTGGCCATGCTTTTTACCTGCACTGTCTGTGAAACAAGATCCATGAAGACGTGCAGTAGAGAATCATACGAGAAAGGTGTGGTGGTAGCTTGCTGTGGTGGGTGTAACAATCTCCACCTGATTGCTGATCATCTCGGGTATTTTGGAAAACCATCCAACGTTGAGCAATTTCTGGCTGCCCGTGGGGAAGAGGTGAAGAAAGGTTCTGCTGATACGTTGAATCTGACTCTCGAAGACATAGCCGGAATAAAACCTCAGGGTTGAACTTAAGCAATTTGAATAGTTTCAGAAGCTTAATGGCATGTAGATTAGAGTTTTCTTTTAGACGGATATGCTTCTGTGTTCGGCGTTAACCCTTATGTAGTATTATTTTAATTTTATTTTGATTTGGTGGTGGTGTTTTTTGATCAAATACAAGAAAAGCAACACATATATGTATAATTCGATTTTGATTGGTGCTGTTATAATTGAATTAGGTTTATGGGGTATATTAGGAATTAAATTTGGGTTTAAAGAGATATTAATAGTTTAGTGAAAAATTAAATGGGTGCAAATAGTAAGTTGGGTATAGAAATAGGTTAGATGGGTTAAAATAAAATTTCCCTAATGTAATTGGCGACTTTAACTAAGTTGTCATAGTAACTAAACATAAAATATTGATTATTTTCTTACAAATGAATAATACAAAATGATTTTTTTTAACAGACAATTTATCTACACTAAGGGAGTAGGAGAATGGACTAAGCCTCATAATGGATTAGCAATAATGTGGTTTAAATTCGTCTTTGATGAGAATAGAATCTAAGACTTACAAGTGAAGAGAAACATCATTAGACCGTAGTACTAAGTGACAATCATATAAAATGGATTAGATTAAGGTCTTGAAAAGCAAGTAGCCCAGTGCCAAGGGCACAGATTCCGGCTCTCAAAATACAAGAAATAGGGAGGTCCCGCATTCGAGGCTTCAAGCTAGTGCGTCTGCTTGATTGTGGTCAAGAGGAGGCTGAAATGTCTTTGTGAATCTTTCCAGCCTTCGAAAAAGATGGATAACCCTGGCTTGCCATTAATTGTCCCCATTTTAAAAGGAAAAAAATCATATTAAATTATGTAAGAATCTTGAGTCCTTTTTTTCAAAGGAGGCAAGAAGGCCGAGGGTTGAGTTAGTTTGAAGTGTGGTGTTGCTTTGCATATTTTTAAAACGCAAAGAGTACACTCCCACCTATATTCACCGACTACAGAGACTTGGATTTGATGCTTTCTTAAGCTTTTAGGTTAATCACTTGATAGAAACTCAACTACCAATCATCTACTTCCAAATATACAAGATAACAAAGCATCACCTCCCACAAATAATTCCAAAGAAAAAGAAAACAAATTAAAGAAAAAGTTGTGGAATACAAGGGAGTCACACATCAATAATCCACCTCCCTTCTCCTCTACTACTTTGCTTCCCTTTCTCTCTCTCTCTCTCTCTCTCTCTCTCTCTCTAACATTAGCATAAATCAAGCAAAGTAAAAGGGGAGTGACCAAATTAAGAAAAGAAAAAGACTTGCAAGATCTGGCAGGAGCTAGGGTTATTGAGTTTTTTTTGGTCATATGGGCTCTGCAGGAAACCAAAATCCATGGGCAACATATGACACATACAAAGATTGTTCCCAAGGGATTTGCAGCATCTACTGCCCTCAGTGGTGCTATATCATTGGTCCTCCACCTGCATTTGATTTGGCCGAAACCGATGATCAAAACCAACAAGACTCTCCAACAGATCTCTCTCCTCTCATTATAGCAATCATTGGCATCTTTGCTAGTGCCTTCATTCTAGTCACTTACTACACCATCATAACCAGATACTGCCGGCGAAGAGGCAGTGATGGCGCTCGAGACATGGAAATGGACAGCTCGAATCCAAACCTAGTTAGTGAATCGATGCCAGGCTCAAATAACGGTCTGGATGAGTCCCTGATCAAGTCCATCACGGTTCACAAGTACAAGAAAGGTGATATGCTTGTGGAAGGCACCGATTGCTCGGTTTGCTTAAGTGAGTTTGAAGAAAATGAGAGCCTGAGGCTGTTGCCAAAATGTAACCATGCTTTCCATGTTCCTTGCATTGATACTTGGCTCAAATCTCATTCTAGTTGTCCGCTGTGCCGGTCGAACATTGCTGCTCCTGCCATTGCTTTGGTGCCTCATCAACAACAAGCGGTGCCTCCGGTCGATGGAAATCAACAGGAGGAGGTGAACGCGTCTGCTTCGGAATACCAACACAGGAGTAATGCAAGTATTTTGGTGGTTCAAGATAATTCGGACGAGGTTGTTGGTCAGTTGGAGAGTAGAGTGAGCAGTTGTGAGATTGGACAAGATCATGGGATCCAGCAGCAATTGAGGAGATCAGTTTCCATTGCTGATGTGTTGCATTTGCATGATAGTGAAGATGATGAAGAGGACTTGGAAAATCAGATGGGAAGTGCCCAATTTTATAGCGAAAATCTTCAATTTTCCATGGAAATTGGATCATCAAAAGGAGTTGATCAAGAACAGAATTCCAAATCCAGTAACAACCCTAGAAGTAGTGGAGTTTTCAGCTTGGTAAAGGGTCCTCTGGTACTGAAGAGATCAAGTTCAACAGGGAGATTAGTGTTGTCAAGGTATGGAAAGGAAAAGAATTCTATAATTCCTAATTGAAACCATTAATTGTTTCCCCCTTTCCAAAATTAGTGTGAAAACCCCACAATTTCTTCTTTTGCTTTTGTATCATATTATATACACAAAAGGAGAGATCATGCATAAAAATATGATACTAACTGATTTGATCTAATGGAATAAATTCTCCGTTTTGTCCGAGAATGTTTAGTTCAAATTTTATGAATGACAGTTGTCTAAAAAAAAAATTACTACATTGTTATTATTCTTGAAAAAAACATAAACTAAATACTCTCGAACTCATTTGTTTTATACTTCTTTATATTATGGCACAATAAGTACAAATGCTTGTGAAAATAAGAATTGTCCCCATTTATATGATTATTTGCCTTTGGTCAGGAATCTTCATCATTTACTCTTTTGTTAGGTCCACTAAACATACGAAAAAATAAAGTGTAAACGAGAAATCTAGGAAATCAGTCCAAATTGGTTCCATTAAGGTCTAGAGGCTGACTTTTGGGGCAAGCTCCTTAGAAATAAAGGCTTGGAAGGTTACCTAATTTTGCCCCATCCATCTTTGAGTGGTGCCATAAGCATGAAGGTTTGAGGGGACCGCATTCAGCAATTAAATTATGTTAAATTCTTGAACACTCACTTTATCGTTAAATTCATGAAAGTACGTCATCGTCAATGTACATACCCTAGAATTCTCGTTGAGGAAGAGCATAAGGAGGAATCACAAACCACCACGAAATCAATCATGACTTGGTTGAGTTGAAACCATAGACTTGAATTTAAGGAATAAACATCTAGACTCTAAAATATCATGATATTGAAGTGAGAAAGAGTAGAAGAATTAGATTGGGACCAATAGAACACATTAGAGTATCAAGGCACTCAACTACTGATATGGACAGGGCATCTACAAAATACTGCTATTCTCAAATACTTTCACATCCTTTTGAAAACTAGATTTTTCTCCTTATACTTTTGATTTAAAAAACAAACGGTGTTGGTAATGTGGATTAAAAAGTTCGATGTAACAATCTCAACCGCTAAACTAGAAATGAAAAAAATGTAAGACCAGTGTCACAAAATAACATGATAAGGAAATTTAGTGTAGATCGATGAATAATTTTATATTTCGACACAGGTCATTAGTACTGATTTTTCCTCGTGAATGCAAATTGACAGTAAAATTGGTCATGTTCAAGAATTTCAAGAATCCACTTTCAAAACGCACAAGGACCATACCTTCTAAATTTCTACCAATGGTAGAGTACTTGCTCTCGTATTCAAGATATGAGTTCTATTTTCATAGTGTGGCTAGCTACGTTTTAGCATAACATCTTCAATGAGAATCCAATTGTATTTATAAAGCAAAATTAGTACAGTACTACTACTTAAAATGAGATTATCTCAATCTTGATCTCGTGCAGGATTTAAGTAATAACATTATCTCAAACTAGTACTAAAATAAAAAAGGTGCATTGCCGAAAAACAAAATAACAAAATTGGTGCATTGAAAAAAAAAAAACCGAACTGAACCTTATTACGTGAATTTATAATTAAGCAAGACATTAAAGTGATTAACTTGTACTAAAAATAAGTCATAATGAGAAATTCATTACCACCTCTATTGATTCCCATTAAACATGCTCTAAGACCATGGATAAGTAAAGCACACCCCAACCTCTTAAGAGGTGGGTAGTAATTAATTTTATTGAATAAATGATATTATCTATACTAAGGGTGTTTGAGAGTGAGTTAAGTCTTACAATTGACTGGTAATAATCTGATTCAAATTCATCATTGGCTAGAATCAAACTTAAAGTCTCTCATTCACAAGTAAAGAGGAATATCACTAAACCGTATTACTAAGTTATTGTAATAATTAGTAAACACTCAACTCATTTTTCAGGTTTGATTTGCAAAAAGAAAGGGAAAAAATTGTCAAATTGTATGATAGGACATCCCGATTGAGTGGGTAAGCCCAACATGATCAACAAATAGAGCTTTGTAAAAGCTTAGGTAAAGCCCAATATATGGGCTTCTAAGATAGACCTCAGCAGCCCACAAATACTGTCACGGCACACTAGGGTTTCAGGAAGACAAACCAACTATAAATAGTCGTACGCCGCCCCCTTTCTTCCACCCGTCACATAGTCCCCTCTCCGGAATCATTGTTTTTCTCATATCAGGAGGAAGATTTGGAGATAAATCTTGAAATGTTTAGCAATCTCTTATATATGTCTTTAGTTTTGAAGAATTCTCTGAATGAGGTGGACTTGGGTTTCTTTTTATAAGAATTTCTTCATCAAGAAAGTAATTTTTGTGTATCAAATATTGATTTAATTACTTATGCCATTCAAATGTTTGTACCTTTTAAATATGTACCCGGATTGTAGTTTTCTGGAAATATTTCAATATCTAGTAAGTTCTTTCTATATTCTAAATCATTTTTGTTTAGCATCGCTAATTTAATGATTGCAATCCTTAATTTCTAATAAATTGCTATAATTTCGTCTAAAAAATAAATTATGTTGAAGCATCGTAGTTCATCCATACTGCCTTGCCAACTCTTGGAATTATTATTTTTTTTGTTATTTTGTTGCTTCAATATCAGCTTCAAAACGGTTAGGGATGGTAATGGTTCAGTTTAGGGATAGAAATGTTATATTCATTTCTACAATTACGAAAATTATCATATTCATAATTGTAAATTAATCATCGGGGATTCTTTATCCGTCAAGAATACAACTTCTCTTCGATTAATTAGATCATAATTAGAAAATAAAAAAAATTGTGGATCATATTCGTTTTCTGTAGGGAGGATTAGGAATGTCCTTTATCATTTTCATGGAATTCTTAAGGAGATACGTTTATAATTTAATTGTTTATTTTTCCTATTTAGAAATAGTTATTAGGTATTTTTTGTTTATTCTTTTAATATAAATTAAAAATTAAAACACGTAACACTTCACTTGAATCATTATCATACTAATGGCAAATTAAGCCCTGCACAATGGCGGACCACTTGTGAAAGGGGTGTGCTATCTACACATCATTTTTTACTTTTCACACACTCTTTGTTAATTTCTATCCGTTGATCTTTTTCAATTCATCCAATCCGACAGTCGAAAATTAGAAGAGTGTGTGAGAAGTAAAAAATGGTGTGTGAATATCACACTCCCTTGTGAAAGGGCCTCATACTAACATAGGAGAGAAAATAGTTGGAATTCATACTTCACAAGCACACTAATTGAAAGCATATTTCCATTACAACCATAGTTCTCAATTTTCGTAAAGTGAGAGAAATAAAATCCCATTATCAAGATGCACATCTAAAAATGAGAGAGGTTCACAAAACTTTGGTTAACCTTCGTTCATTTTTCGTATACTTATACTATTTAAGCCTACAATATTGACTTCTATTCTTTTATCCTTAGTTAAATGAAGTGGTCATTCACACAGTTTTACAAGCGGTTCCCATTTGTTGTTTTTTTCCATTCATTTTCAATGATTAGACTTGTGAGAACCCGTATTTGGTTAGGTTTCTGTGAAGTTTTAAGATGAGAAAATGGGATCCTTCCCCACTTCCATCAGCCGGCCTTCTTTCTTTTTTCTACCAGCATATCATAACCTTTTTATGTTTTCAACAGCACATCATTACCTTCTATTATTTTATTACTTTTTCACACCTCACTAACTCTCTTTTCCCCATTTTCAGCCGAACCACACACACTCCGAGATGGATTGTCTGTCATCTTCTTTTCATATCTTCTTATTTTCTGTTTTATGTGATCACAGTCATATAAATATTTATTTTTTATCTTATTATTTTTATAAATAAATTAATATAAAATATTGACGTGATTTAACCGTGATCGCATAAAACAGGAGAGCATAAGAAGGATATGAGAAGAGGAAGCAAACAATCCATCTCCCACGCACTCTCTACCTATCCACTCAACCAATATAATATTCTTCCTTTCTCTCCCTTACCACTGACTTCTACTCAACTCTCCCCCTTCCTTTTATATTTTCTGCCATCTCACTTTGTCCTTCTATTTTACATCTCTCTTTCCCTCAAACTCTCTCATTCTTCTGCACGCACAGAGAGGCCCGAGTTTTATAAGCAGGAGAGCAAATGCGCTCCTTTGTTATCATGCAAAGGAGTTAGTCAGTATGCATGTAAGCTTAACTTCTGGAGATTTTCAGTTGGGTTATCTTGTTAAAGCTCGAATTATCAAAGGTGAGTGGTTTATGTAATGTGTTGCAAATTATATTTATTTTCAAATATCTCTATTTCAAGTCAAGCATGATGGATTTGTGGAAATGCTTTTGGAATTATTAATATAGTGATATGTGGATATTTGGATTTGTTCTTGGTTTGAATTTATGCAGTCTTCCAGCATACGTTAAATTTTGTATGCTCATCTCTACTGGCATTTCTCTCGGTCGTAGTAGGAAAAAAAAAAAAAAGCAAAGAGCAATCCACTTTCATAAGCATTGATAAATCTATTATTTGCATAGAGCAATCTACTTTCCTTCTCTTCTCTCGCCAAAGCACAAAAGAATTGAAGTCATGTATTTTTACAAGAATAAAAAGAACACAATTTTTCTTTCATAATACGTACCAAGCTTATTTCGACGTCCAAACTTAACCAAAAATAGTCTAAAACATTAGAGGAGTTGTAATAATACCTTTCCAAGTCTCAATAGCAAGTAAAACCTCGACGATCACGTCGGAGAAAATTACACTCCTTGCCGGAGCTCGGGTATCTCGAGTTCTACCAGTCTTCCCTTCAAACCAAGGGTACGGCTCGATTCGTAAGGTCGAGGGAAGCACAATAGTGTTATCCTTACACTCGATCTATGACGTTTTGAAGGGTTTTGAGAGCTATGAGATCAGGTTGTACGGAAAGAGAGAGTTCGAGAAAAAGAGAGTTAGGGAAGAAGGAGCACGTGTGTAGGTGTGTGTGTCTCACGGGATTGGGCAGAAATAGAAGAGTAGGGCCCTGATTGGGCCATAAGGTTTAAGGCTAACAATTTAAATCAAAACAACCCACAACTCCCTTATTCCTCCACAACATTTCCTCTACACCCGACTCGGCCCAAACTTGCATTCATGCACTCGTGACGTCGCGTATAATTTACTCACGTCCGTTACAAATAATTTAAAACTAAAAATGTACATCCACGTCACTATGACTTGAGGGTATACTCGTCATTTTCACACATTCGAGGATAAAATATGTTTTAATTCGGGACGGGTCGTCACATTAAACTAGTACTAAAGTAATAATGGTGCATTACTGAAAAAAAAATTCTAAATTTTTATGTTTATAAATCCAAACAAAAAAATTAGTCCAGTTAGTTTATAAATTTAACTTTTATCAAAATGTTAAATTTATTTTCCTCGAAACAGTGTTAAACATAATTTCTAATTTCTATACTTAACAAGTTGTTGCACTTCTCTCTATATCTATACTATTATTTTGGTACTTATTCTCAACATAAAAAATTAGGAAAACTAATGAAAAGAGTTTGAAAATTTTGAGTTTTAACGATAAGAACAAAATAAAAAGTAAAGTGAATAGTATTAGAGTTGACTTTTTAGTATAAAAATATGATTTTTTGTTAAAGTAAACAGTACCGGGAGCTTTTTGTTAAAGTTTCCTAAAAATTTGGGGTGACAAGGTGTATGTATATATGGGAGAAGGGATGTCGATGGAAGGGGATGAAGTTTCTGGTGTAAGACGATATCGATGCTGGTGTGTCTATTTGATTGTGGTCACGGGTATAGTGAAATTTTCCATAGCCTCTTCGGGTCCGGAATGAGTGGATAATCATGACTTGTCATCATTTGTTTGTTCTTTTTTTTTTTTAAATTTTATTTTTTTTAAATCTTACATAAAACATACCACGAAATGAAACATAGCATTGTAATAAGTGTTGTGCTAATTCGAAGTACAATACAAGCAAGAGAGCCTAGCCCCTCCCAGACGATTCTCCACAAAAAGTCCACCGACGTTAGTAGGCCAGACCTGAGATACCCCAATATAAGAGTCCAAAGTGCAATTAGGGCTCGGGAGGAAGCATATAAATACATAATTTGTACCGGCAGCCTCGTCACCCGCCCCGAGAAACCTACAAGCTACAACGGTGGTGGTGACGGTTCATGATTTCGAAAAGGGTCATCTCCGGATCCCTTCTATCAAATCTATTAAGTTTGGAGATTTGAACTATTGAAATTTGATCAAACGGCTACAAAAAGGGTCCACTTTAAAAGTTATAATAACTTTAGCCGTTAGATCAAATTTCAATGATCCGAATTTTCAAACTTGATGGATTTAGTGGAAGGGATCCAAGAGGATCCCTTTCCCATGATTTCATCTCAATTTGGTAATATATCATTATTAATTTGTGGATGTGATGGGCTACGCATATTTTCTAACTTGAAAACAACTTTGGTTAAGATTAACCATTAGATCACGGGAGCAGATTGTCTCTGGATCTACACATTCAAAGTTCAAGGATCAAATAATCCATACTTTTAAATTGTTAAGTTCAACCATGCTTTCTCTGTATAAATTGTTTTCTTGCTCTTTTCGCCTTAATTCCCTTAACTGGCTACTTCTCATTTAAATCTTTGTTCCCACTTCTAGTTGGTTTATAGAGTTGGATTTGAGTAATTTTTCTTGTTTCACCCCTGTATTTGAGGTTTCTTTTAAGTCGGGAAAGAACCATCCTTTAGTCTTTAGTTGGTTTTAGACTGATTTCTTCTAAGAGCCAGTTGCCATTGTTGTTATACTTGAAATGTCGTTTTTCTCCAATCGATTTGAGTTAATTGCTTGAAAGCCGATTTTCTCCAATTTGATTTGAGCTAATTGCTTTACCATCTAAATTAGGTGGACTTAGGCTTCAGTTATTTGTGTACCATTGTTGGATAAATTAAAAAAAAAAAAAGTAATGATAGAGAGACTAAATTTATAAGCTAAATTTTGTAAACTAAATGAAAAAAAAGAGTTGATGATTGGATTATTACTTAAGCGTTGATAGATGTGCTCATTTATATTGATAACACATCATTTAGTTTGTAAATTTTGTCTACAAGTTTACCTTCCCTAACATTACCCTAAAAAAAATATAGTTAGTGAGTTATATGCTGTTATTTTTATAAAAGGAAAACTCATGAAAAGGGCTTGAAAACTTTGAGTTTTAATGATAAGGACAAAATAAAGGGTAAAGTGAATAGTACCAGGATTGACTTTTTAGTGTAAAAATGTGGTTTTTCGTTAAAGTGAACAGTACCGGGTGCTTTTCGTTAAAGTTCCCTTTTATAAATTAGCTGAAATGCTTTACAATGATCGTAACTAATACGTTGACGTTCATATGTATTAGATCTTGACTAGAGAATTAGATGTGATTTGAAACATGTTTTGTTTAGTGAATGTTGTTCGATTCGTTACATTTATAGTGCTTTATTGTACTATACGCACCAAAAAACAAAAAAAACAAAAAGGCCTTTCAAAAGTACCAGCTTTATCTTGTTATGTTCAGCTATGTTGTTTTGTTTCATGGGAGGAAAAAAGGACCTAATGGACTAATCCAAAGGTGGCAACAAGAGATGTTCAGCGGTTATTATACGGCAAATATGTTTCTTTTTCTTATTTTTGTTTTCTAAAATGCCATATAATTGTTTTTTCTTATGTCGTAGCTCTATTATTCATAGACAGACGAATATGGATTCACAAAGAAATATCAAGATAATAAGACATTCATTTGTAAGGATAGTCATTCATATATCATCTTAGCAAAATAATAGACAAATTTTGAAACATTAAAACATTAATTTGTAGTAAAAAAAATAGACGAACACAGGTTCACGAATAAATACTAAAATGACTTATTTAATTCAATGATCATGTAGTTTTGGATTTAGGTGATTTTTAATAAACATGATCTTTGAAATAAAGTTTAAAAATAGACGGTCTAATTGTTAGAAAATAAGTGGCCTTACAAAATAGTGTCAAAATATGTGTTAAAAATTGTCATTTCGACACACTTTTTGACGCACTTTGGGAGATGTACATTTTTTAACACACATTATGGGCCTATTCTATAATCAACAATTCAACCATCTAATCTCTTATGTCTTCCTTCGAACATTCTCTATTTGTATGACTTGAGGTCTATGGTTGACTGATATTACACTCTATCATTTAACTATTGCAATTATTTTTTTGATAGCGGGTTACATGTTTAGGACCAACTGGGCATTAGTCATGGTATAAAAGATATATTAGAGGCTCGTAAAGGCCCATTTAAGTTTTTTCCTTCTGTTTAGGTCTAAATTCACATTTTCTCAAAGTTGAAGTTTAATCTTTTTGTGAATGACAAACTCTGTATAAACATTCTTTGATCTCTTAGTGTACATTATTTTTTTAAGTCATGACAATCTCAATAGAATTGGTTTCTTGTTGACCATTAAGGTTAGCTACTTTGGCCAATACAACTCCTTGTGCCAATTTAGTAATATTACACGCATAGCATATTCTCTGTTCGTTAGCATAACTTGCACACCTAAGTTTCATAACTTATATTATCATACAATAAACTTTTGACCACACAAAATGTAGAAAAGAATATCCTACACCTAAATTTCTATACTTCACAAGTTGTTGCACTTCTCTCTACATCTATACTATTATTTTGGTCCTCTCTCTCGAAATAAAAAGTTTGGGGCGACAAGGACACGATGAATGAATAATTTGAAAAAGGGAATGTCGATGGAAGGGGGGTGAAGTTTATGGCATAAGACGATATTGACGTCGGCGAAATATAGTTAAATCTTACATAAAACATACCACGAAATGAAACATAGCATTGGAAACTGTTTTCTACTACCTTTGTGGGTGATTCGAAGTACAATACAACCAAAAGAGCCTAGCCCCTCCAAAAAAAGGTGCACCGACGTCGGTAAGCCAGAGATACCCCCAATATAACAGTCCAGAGTGCAAGTAGGGTTCGGGAGGAAGGAACCATATAGATACACGGTTTGTACCCGCAGCCTCTTCACCCGCCCACAGAAACGTACAAGCTACAACGATGGTGGTGACGAATCATGATTTCATCTCAGTTTGGTTTCATCGGGTATATCATTATTAATTTGTGGATGTGATGGCCTACGCCATATTTTCTAATTTGAAAACAACTTGGTTAAGATTAACCGTTAGATCACGGGAGCAGATCCCTTATGGATCTATACCTCCAAAGTTCAAAGATAAAATAATCATTGCCTTCAAAATTTGATCCAAAATTATTGTATCTTTCAAAAGTTTTTAGTAAGTTCTCCGTTTTTGATTGTATGATCAAATTTTAAAAGTCAGAATTGTTGGGCTCTAAATGTAATCCGGAGAGGATCTGCTTCCTTCCACGTTAGTGTTCTGTTTCTTATATCATATGCTAATGCTAGGGTTGGTTTGTTAATTTCAACCATGATTTCTCAGTATAAATTGTAAAAGAAATGAAAAGAAAGTTGCTGATTAAATTATTACTTAAGCGTTGATAGATGTGCTTATTTATATTGGTGACATATTATTTAGTTTGTAAATTTTGTCTCCAAATTTAATTTTCCTAACATTACTCCAAATATATATATATAATTAGTGAGTTCTATGCTGTTCATTTTATAAATTAGCTGACATGCTTTAATATGATCGTAACTAATATGTTGACGTTCAAATGTATTAGATCTTGACTAGAGAATTAGATGTGATTTGAAACATGTCCTGTTTACTGAAAGTTGTTCGATTCGTTACATTTATAGTGGTTTATTGTACTATACGCACCAAAAAAAGAAAAAGGCCCTTCAAAAATATCCAGCCCTATCTTGTTCTGTTCAACTATGTTGTTTCATGGGAGGAGTAAAGGGCCTAATGGACTAATCCAAAGGTAGCAACAAGATGTTCAACGGTTATCATCTATGGCAAATATGTTTTTTTCTTTTTTCTTTTTTTTTTTTTTTTTTCAAAATGCCATATCATTGTTTTTTCTTGCGTCATAGCTCTATTATTCATAGATAGACAAATATGGTTTCACTAAGAAATACTAAGACAATAAGACATTTATTTGCAAGGATCGTCATTCATACATCATCTTAGCAAAATAATAGACAAATTTTGAAACATTAAAACATTAATGTGTAGTAAAAAAACAGAGACGAACACAGTTTCACAAAGAAATACTAAAATGACTCATTTAATTTAATGGTTATGTAGTTTTGGATTTAAGTGATTTTTAATAGACATGATCTTTGAAATAAAATTTAAAAGATAGACGGCCTGATTGTTGGAATATAAGTGGCCTTACAAAATAGTGTCAAAATGTGTTAAAAAGTGTCATTTCGATACATTTTTTACGCACTTTGGGAGATATACGCTTTTTGACACATTTTATGGGCCTATTCTATAATCAACGATTCAACCATCTAATCTCTTATGTCTTCCCTCAAACATTCTCTATTCGTATGACTTGAGGTCTATGGTTGACCGATATTACACTCCATCATTTAACTTCTGCAATTCTTTTGTTAATAGCGGGTCACATGTATCAGACCAACTGGGCATTAGTCATGATATAAAAGATATATTAGAGGCTCGTAAAGGCCCGTTTAAGTTTTTTTCTTTCTGTTTGGGTCTCAATTCACATTTTCTCAAAGTTTAAGTTTAATCTTTTTGTGAATGACCAACTCTGTATAAACATATTCTTTGATCTCTTAGTGTACATTATTCTTTTAATTCATGACAATCTCAATAAAATTGGTTTCTTGTTGACCTTTAAGGTTTGCTACTTTCGCCAATACAACTCCTTGTGCCAATTTAGTAATATTACACGCATAGCATATTCTCTGTTCGTTAGCATAACTTGTACACCTAAATTTCATAACTTATATTATCATACAATACACATTTGACCACACAAAATGTAGAAAAGAATATCCTACACTATATTGCATTTCTGTACGTGTTTAACATGCTAATCACGTACTTTAGAATTAATCTGATTAATGCAAGTAATCACTTCAACCTATCGACTTGCATTCCTAATGTAAGGACCATCAATTTCAACTTCTTATTACTCTCACGCTCATATGAATTTTTGTGAAACACAAGTTTACGTACCCCGCAAGCCTTTCTTATCCAAATAAAACCATATATTTTTTCTCACACTTTCCAAGTTTCCTCTCTGGGTAGTCCAACCAAAAACGTGTCCAACATCATGTCTCTTTAACTCTCTCTCTTATATAACCATATATATTGTCACATACAAAGCGTAACCCCAATAAAATATCTCCCACAATACTAGAATTCCCAACCACCGAAACACACCACCAAACAAAAATGGTTTCCGAGTCGAGCAGCGGCAGCGCTGCAACTCCTCCACCCAGCAGCCCCATCAAAACGGTGGTCGCTTTGGTCCAAGAGAACCGCTCCTTCGACCACATGCTGGGGTGGATGAAGTCCCTAAACCCCGAGATCAACGGGGTCACTGGCTCCGAATCGAACCCCATTTCCACCTCTGACGCCAACTCGACCCAAGTCTTCTTCCGCGACAACTCCGCCTACGTCGACCCTGACCCCGGCCACTCCATCCAAGCCATCTACGAGCAAGTCTTCGGCGAGCCGTGGACGGAGGCCTCCGCTTCCAAAACCCTACCTCCGAAAATGAACGGTTTCGCCCAAAACGCTGAGAAGACACAAACCGGTTTAGCTGAGACGGTGATGAGTGGTTTTAAGCCAGAAAACGTCGCAGTTTACAGGGAGCTAGTGAAGGAGTTTGCAGTGTGCGACCGGTGGTTTGCGTCCATTCCGGCTTCGACGCAGCCGAACCGGCAGTACGTGCACTCTGCGACGTCGCATGGGCTGACGAGCAACGATACGCAGAAGCTGATTGAAGGGATGCCTCAAAAGACTATATTTGAGTCGTTGGACGAAGAAGGCTTTTCTTTTGGAATTTACTATCAATACCCTCCTGCTACCCTTTTGTATAGGTACAAATTTCTTCTTTCCTTTTTTATTTCAGGTACAGAACTTAGTTTTCTTACCTAGTTGTTAATTACAAGAATTATTATTTTTGTTTTATGTTCCAACGAACTGCATGTTAGAATATTCGCACTTCAGTTTTTTTTATTCCGAGATACCCTAAGAAGAAAACAGGATTTCTTGTTGTGATTTCTCCAACAAAATTTATTTTGTCCTATGACATAAGTTGGGCTATCTCCTCTTCATGTACATCAATTTATCTGTCACTCCAAAAGGAAATTTCTACCGTGCACGTGTACTGGTGGACAATGCTTTATGACTCTAAAGATTGGTTTTGCATAGACTTGCACGAGAACAGTGTATCAAGCCGTATTCCCAATATACTGAAATTTTTTTGACTTGCATATGTTTTATTTCAAAAGTTGGTGCATTAGTACACGTGTACTGTAAAAAGCCCTCTTTAAAAGCGATCACCTTGAACTTTAGTATGAGCAATGAGTGCACGACCATTTTTTTAGAATGCAGTAACAACCTTGATAATTTAATTTTTATCTTTTTGTTAGAAAAGAAATGCATAGTGTTTTGCTTCTCAAATCTTCAGTTTTTCTAGCTCGTAAAGGAGTACACGCCACTCACGCGTTTTGAATGTTGCTTAACATTGCAGAAACCTTAGAAAGTTGAAGTATATTAAAAATTTCCATCAGTTTGATCTAACATTCAAGAAGCACTGCGAGGAGGGAAAGTTACCAAACTATGTGGTGGTGGAGCAAAGGTTCTTTGATTTGCTATCAATACCTGGGAACGATGATCATCCATCTCACGACGTCGCTGAAGGCCAGAAGTTTATAAAAGAAGTGTATGAAGCACTAAGAGCAAGTCCCCAATGGCCTGAAATGCTGTTCGTTATAATATATGACGAGCATGGTGGTTTCTACGATCACGTTCCAACACCTGTTACAGATGTTCCTAGTCCGGATGATATCGTTGGTCCCGAGCCATACAACTTTAAATTTGATCGTCTTGGTGTTCGGGTTCCAGCCATTTTAATTTCTCCGTGGATTGAACGCGGAACAGGTAATAACTCAAACAATAATACTAGTTATATATGTTATATACAGTTGCATCATATTCATTACAACGTTAAAAGTACGACCAACTTACACGGATCCCCTCTATCAAGGATCTGATTAACATCCCATAGTTATTCACCAAAAGTGAGACATGTTGAAGATCAACACCAGCCCAGCTGGTGTTTGGATTCTAGAAGACTCTAGCAGCAAGTCTAGAAGGCATAGCTTCTGGAAAACTTGCACTCTGTCCTGGTGAAATGGAACTAGATTTTTCTAGTTCGAATATGCATGGGAGGTGGTTGGTGAATGAATATTAAATATAAAAATATCTAAGCTAAAGTAACCTTGTAGAAAGAGCTAGAAAACTAGTAAAATGACATGCCCAAGTCAATGGGCAATGTGTAAGTCGGTGGAGTACTTGATAAATGCACTAGAGAGTTCTAGCATGTTTAAAGTCGGCAAACATGCGCTATAAATATGGGTGTGGTGCTATGTAACCAACCAAGCAAGCAGAAGAAGAGAGAGTCAAGTGAGAGTGAGAAGCAAGAGTAGTCTTGTAGGAGTGTGAGTGGTCTAGAGTGTGTCTTTAGAAAGTGAGTGATTGTCATAACTTCTCAAGTGTGTCCTTGATAGTTTGTGTGTTGTAATACAAGTAATTTTTTTACTTGTGTTGTCTCTCCAACACTTGTGTTAAGAGTTGTGTACTCTAAAAGAAGCATGGGACACCTTTGCCACACTCTTTTCAAAGAGGAACGATACAAGACTCCAGCTTCTCGAGAATGAGTTGTTAACAATGGCCCAACGAGACATGACGATTGCCGAATATTTCCTTAAGGTAAAGTCTATTTGCCGAGAAATTTCTGAGTTAGATCCTAGTGCTGCCATTGTAGAATCCAGGATAAAAAGAATAATATCCATGGATTGAGACCCGAATATCGAGGCTTCGTTGCCTTTGTACAAGGATGGCCGACCCAACCATCAATTGTTGAGTTTGAGAATTTGCTTGCCGATCAAGAAGCTTTGGCAAACCAAATGGGAGGAGTCTTATCAAGAGGTGAGGAGGAAGCACCCTACACCGAAAGTAAAGGCAGCTTTAAGCGGCGTGCTAGTAGTGGATCTAAAAGAAATGGTGATAAGGCAAAAGGTCATCAAGGAGGAGGGAGTTCTCAACCAGGGGGAGCTCCGAAGTATCACGGCAACCATGGTCAGTCCCAGAATAATAAAAGGTTTGAGGGCAAGTGCTACAATTGTGGAAAGAAGGGCCACATGGCGAAGGATTGCTGGTTCAAAAGGCCTGCAGAAAGTAACGTCGCCAACTCAGAGAAAAAAGTGAAGATGATTGGGACGTCGTTGCGTTTCTAGCCCTGGAGGAAGAATGAGACGCTGAAGCATCTGTTGCTACGGAGAAGTAAAAGTCAGCTCTCATAGCAGCAAGTCCGGAGTTGATTGACTACTAGAATGATTGGATTGTGGATTCAGGCTGCTCAAACCATATGACAGGTGATGAGAAAAAGTTACAAAGTCTGACTGATACAAAAGAGGCCGCTTGGTGGTGACGGCCAACGACTCGAGGCTATCGATTGCTCACATCGGTAAGACAGTAATTGAGCCCAGATACAACACTAATCATGTGCCGCTTCAAGATGTCTACCATGTTCTAGGTATGAAGAAAAATTTGCTTTCAGTGCCGCAAATAACGTCATTAGGAAATTATGTCTTGTTTGGTCCACGAGATGTGAAGGTGTATCGACACCTCAAGATCTTAAGTACACCAGAAATGGAGGGACGACGATTGCAGTCAGTCTATGCAATGTCAGCAGAAACCGCATACGTAGACAAGACAAGGAAGAATGAGACAGCAAATTTATGGCACATGAGATTAGGTCACGTTAGCTATCACAAGCTAAATGTCATGATGATGAAGTCAATGCTTAAGGGGCTACCTCAGCTTGACATGAGAACAGACACAGTTTGTGCAGGATGCCAATATGGTAAAGCACATCAACTACCATATGAAGAGTCGAAGTTTAAAGCGAAAGAGTCGTTGAAGTTGGTTCATTCTGATGTGTTCGGGACCATCAAGCAACCATCGATAAGTGGGATGCGATACATGGTGACGTTCATTGATGACTTCTCTAGGTATGTGTGGGTTTTCTTTATGAAAGAAAAATCTGAAACATTTTCAAAATTTAAAGAGTTTAAGGAGACAGTTGAAAGAGAAATGGGAAAGAATATCTGTTGCATATGCACGGATAATGGAGGAGAATATACCTCGAATGAGTTTTCCAAGTATCTAAGAGATTGTAGAATACGTCACCAGTTCACATGTGCCAACACGCCACAACTGAATGGTGTAGTGGAAAGAAAGAACCGGCATCTTGCAGAAATATGTCAAAGTATGCTCCATGCCAAGAATGTACTAGGAAGGTTTTGAGCGGAAGCTATGAAAATTGCAGCTCATGTGATCAACAGGCTTCCTTAACCAAGGTTAGAATTTGTCTCACCCTTTGAGAAACTATGGGATATGAAACCTATAGTTAGTTACTTTCGAGTATTTGGCTGTGTGTGCTATGTATTTGTTCCAAGTCATTTACGTAGCAAGTTTGACAAGAAGGCAGTTCGATGTATCTTTGTGGGATACGACATCCAAAGAAAAGGGTGGAAATGTTGTGATCCTACGACTAGAAGGTGTTACACATCACGAGATGTGGTGTTTGATGAAGCATCTTCTTGGCGGTCCTCAGAAAAAGAGGCATTGCTTGATTCGAGAGAGATTGAAGATAAGCTGCAATATAAGATGAGGGAGCAAACTGTTCGAATCCAATCGAAACCAGATGAGTCTGAGGATTCACTTGATGGTGATGGTGTTGAGCAAGCAGTGCCCCAAAACTCTTGGCAAGCTGGCGTATATCAACAACCAGAAGAAGATAGACCTAGTGAAGTGGAAGTATCAAGTCCACAATTACAACTAAGGAGGTCAACAAGAATCCGGAAGCAAAATCCTAAATACGTCAACATAGCCATAGAAGAAGAAACAGCTGAACCTAAGTGGTTCAAAGTTGGGAGAAGAGGTCATTGCAGTAGAGCTAAATCAGGCTTGGAATCTAGTGCCAAAGCGAAGAGATATGAAACCCATCTCATGCAAATGGGTGTTCAAGAAAAAGCTTCGTCGTCAACTCGGCATGGAGGAAAGAATGAGCTGATGTTGAGGGGGAGTGTTGAAGATCAACCAGTTGGTGTTTGGATTCTAGAAGACTCTAGCAGCAAGTCTAGAAGGCAGAGCTTCTGGAAAACTTGCACTCTGTCTTTAGTGAAATGGAACTAGATTTTTCTAGTTCGAATATGCATGGGAGGTGGTCGGTGAATGAATATTAAATATAAAAATATCTAAGCTAAAGTAACCTTGTTGAAAGAGCTAGAAAACTAGTAAAATGACATGCCCAAGTCAGTGGGCAATGTGTAAGTCGATGGAGTACTTGATAAATGCACTAGAGAGTTCTAGGGTGTGGTGCTATGTAACCAACCAAGCAAGAAGAAGAAGAGAGAGTCAAGTGAGAGTGAGAAGCAAGAGTAGTCTTGTAGGAGTGTGAGTGGTCTAGAGTGTGTCTCTAGAAAGTGAGTGATTGTCATAGCTTCTCAAGTGTGTCCTTGATAGTTTGTGTGTTGTAATCTTTTGTGAGTGTAATACAAGTAATTTGTTTACTTGTGTTGTCTCTCCAACACTTGTGTACTCTAAGTTTTTCCTCAACAAAACATGCTATATAACATGTATTGATTGTTTATTATTGTAGTGTTGCATGCGCCTTCAGGGCCATATCCCTCGTCACAGTTCGAGCACTCCTCAATCTCAGCAACTGTTAAGAAGATTTTCAATCTGAAAGAGTTTCTGACAAAGCGTGATGCATGGGCGGGAACTTTTGACGTTGTCCTCAATAGAACAAGTCCAAGAACTGATTGTCCAGGTGAGTTTTGATAACTTTAAGCTTTGATAACGACCGTCATACTTTAAGTTTTTCTCGCACTGCTCTCTCTTTCTAGTTCTTATCTACCTTTCCAAAATATATATGCCTCGCATGCATGTACATACATGGCACGTGGGATATTTCTCGTTAATACCACATTTGACAAGTGATTCATATACAATCGACATTTATTACGAATTATTAAGGGACATGTTCACATCATAAAGTATGTGTTCACAGACAAAAATGTGGTCTCTAAAACATTATATATCATAATACATTGACTCCTGCCACATTTTTTTTTTTAAAATTTGCTTATCAATTGCAGCTACTTTGCCTGATCCTATGAAACTACGAGAGGCTGTATCTAAAGACGGGGCAAAAATAAGTGATTTTCAAGAAGAATTAGTACAATTGGCCGCGGCATTAAATGGAGACCATAGAAAAGATATATATCCTCACAAACTGGTGGAGAACATGACTGTTTCAGAGGCTGTCAAATATTGTGAAGAAGCATTTAACAAATTCTTACATGAATGTGAGAAAGCCAGGGAGAGTGGAACAGATGAATCTGAGATTGTCGTCTGTGCAACCTCACCTACACCGCCCTCCACCAAGTCGTTTGCTCAAAAAATATTTTCTTGTTTGGTTTGTGATCATTGATGTCCCGATTGTTAGGGTATATCTCGATACATGTTTCAGTTGGAAAACATAAAAGATAAGTATTTTATAGATTTAATCTAATTAGTGATTTGGTTTGATTTAATTTGGTCTAGTTCCTTGTCTTGTGAACAAAGATTTGATTTTATTTATTTTCTGTTTTTGCTCCATTGTATTCTTATAAATAACTCCTTACGGAGAAGAATAAAATATAGAGGTTGGATTCCAAAGTTCGTGAGATTATTAGAAAATTTTGAATTTTACTTAAACCTTTTATTTTCAACTTGGTATCAAAACAGAGTTCAATTCTTTGTTGAACTTTGTTGTCAGCGCTTCCCTGTGGGTGCACAAAACTAATTTTCTTCGTGCACCCACATGCCATGAACATGAGGGTGAATATTTTCTAATATTTTTGACGAAGAAGAATAGTTTTCATTGTCATGAAGAAAAAAGTTGTGGTTTCGTAGCCATGGAGAAGAGATTAGGGGAAAAAAAAATATCATGGTAGGATCCGTTTCCTATCATGTAGTTTTTTGAGTTTTATTGCAAACCGAATATACTATTGCAGGATCTTCTACAACTTCTGTTGCTATTACTCCCACCTGTCACCACACCACCTCTATTTGTTCTTGTGTGTTTGGTTTGTTTTTGAGTTTGAGGAAGAAAAAAAACAAAAAGAAAGAAAAAAAATTGTAAGGAAAAAAAAGCTTAGGTGACTGGAGCTTCTGGAAAGAGGCGTTAGTTTCTATTGGGTTTTCAAAAATATACCGCTAGTTTCAATTCAACTTTTGAAAAAAAAGGCGTTAGTTCCAACATATCAAGAGCTTTATTAATCGGGCTTTCGATAAAAGACATTAGTACCAATTAGGTTTTCGAAAAGATTAGCGTTAGTTCTAGACTTCCAGTTGGGCTTTCGAAAAGAGGCGTTTCTAGTTGGGCTTTCCAAAAGATTGACGCTAGTTCTAGTTGGGCATACGGAAAGAGGCATTAGTTTTGGTAGATTGTGATTTGTTAAGCTTTTGAAAAGATTGTCGTTAATTTTAGCATATCAATGAAGATTTCTTGCACTTGTGGCTCCCTTAATGCGTGGTCCCATGTGAGGGGGTGTTAAATTTACAAAGTTTCAAAATAGATTTTATTTCCTTCTTGACAAACTCATGATTCCAGAGGCACGTGAGTGTAAAATTGGAGATCCCTAACCTTATACCATTGAAGGAGAATACTCTATGATATGATTTAAGAGTCTTTACCTAGAGCACATGAATATGATTTGGGAAGTACTTTCCAAATCACATTCACGAAAATTATATAGAGAAGGAGAATCACATTAGATAGTAGACATGAATAAAATATCAACTAAACAATGTGATCAAGAATATTGATTTAGAGAAGAACTGTATTGCATTATACTTCCAACTGAATAAGTTCTCCACCTCTTTTGCTTAGCTTAGGTAGCCATGACATACTACTAGATGTCAACCATGGCGTGTGGAAGCCCTGAGGATTAGCACCTGTTCATCTTCATTAAAGGGAGAATTGAAAAGTAGTTTCAATTCACAATCCATTAGTAAGAGTTATAATCACTAACTGCCTCACTAATTAGAACCTAACGGCTCGTACACCGATAAGCTTAAGTTTTGGAAAACTTGTGAAGAAGATGCGATTAATTAAATTAGTTAATCAATCATACGCATGTTAGACGCCGTATTGTGCCTTAAAAGTGAGTTTCAAGTTCCTAGGTTTATTGGGCCTTGACCTATTATTGAGCTCCTAACTCAAGTTATGCATGACAACTTAAGTGTGAAAGCCCAAAAGGCCCACCTACACTACATGGCCGGTTTGGGGAGCGAAATGGTTGGGGTTCCACACATGTGACTCACCTATATAAGCCATTTTATGGCTCCATCCTAGGGGTTTTGGAGAGCACAGAGAAGGATGGAGAGCCACCATTATCCTTCTCTCTAAAATACTTGGCCACCATGGAGAGATTACTATCAGTCCTCTCTTTGCATGGTTATCACATTTTTTCCCAAACCCAGCTTGGCGAAGAGACTTAGAGGCCACCTACCTCGGTGGCTCATGGAGATTCTTATTCTAACACAAATCTAAGGAGCAAAGAAGCTAGGAATGAAGGTCATCTCTTAGGAGAGTATCATTTGCTCAAGAAAGAGATATCTACAAAGGTAAATGAATTCTCACCTCTTTCTTGTAAAATTGAATTGAGTTTTGGTTCACCACCCACTAAGCATTGAATTTCATGGTTAAAGATTGGTTTTTGAGTGCATATAAATTAACAAGCTTCCGTCGTATTGTTATTTGCTCTATATATTTTGCTCAAATGATCTTCAAATAAACAAATTTTTCCTTCGTTTACTACTAGTTTTGTCACTTCCACCGTTACTATGTGCATGCTATTTATAGTCTTGCTTATTATATATATGCATGGTTAATTAGTTTTGCAAAAAATTAAATCCTCAAACCACACAAACCCTTTCATTTCTTAGGGAGAGTATTATTGGTCTCAGTGGAAGTATCATGAAGTATATTTACATGGCCTTGTACTCTTTTTCACTTAGATTAGGAGCATTTTTCCCATTGAATTTTTGCTAACTTAATGAGGCATCTATTCTGGGTTGGTCACACATTTGTGTACATCTTGAAGATGTCAAGCATCAACATACCGCATTATCTCACATTTTTCTCCTTTGACTACGAATTTGTCTCACTGGGTTTATTATAGCTAGTTTTTGTGGGATTATCTTTTTATATGCACCTCTATCAAGAGACTCGTGAATGCAACTATTGTGTTTGCCGAGAAGGCGAGAACAGACAACAACAACCGCCATCTCCTAATCATGAAAACATGATGCGACTACTTATTAAATTGTACACACGCAAGGGGGAGTGTTGTAACTAATACGTGTAAACTTAAATAGGAATCCCAATAGATTTAGAGATACCTAAACTTGTATTTCATGTAAGGCAAAAAAACTCATCATAATTATCATAAATAAAAACCAGAAGGTGAAATACATTTCTCACAAACACCTAAACCCTTGTCTCTTTCTACCATCCCTCTCTCACCCACTCTTAAATTTTAGTTTTACATATTTCTGTTTGTTCTAATTATCAGGAATAGTAACTTTTCATTACAATTGAAACTCATTAGTGGTTATAAAAACTCGAAAGTTTATACTTTATGTTATTCAATCAACTTTACCCTTCTTTTAAGCCCAACCGAAGCTTCTTCAATGTTTCTCCAAAGTCCAACCTAAGCTTCTTCAATATCATAAATCCATGATCATGATCATCTCTCCTCTCTATATATAACAACCATCACATGATCATAACGTAAGCTTAACAACATTTACACAATATATATTTATATTCCCAAGTAACCCAAAGCACAAACCACCACACTCGATCGGACCACCACCGCCACCACCACAATGGTTTCAGAGTCAAGCAGCAGCAGCCCCATCAAAACGGTGGTCGTTTTGGTCCAAGAGAACCGCTCCTTCGACCACATGCTGGGATGGATGAAGTCCATAAACCCTGAAATCAACGGAGTCACTGGCTCCGAATCCAACCCCATTTCCACCTCGGACCCAAACTCCACCCAAATCTTCTTCCGCGACAACTCTGCTTACGTTGACCCGGACCCCGGCCACTCCATCCAAGCTGTGTACGAGCAAGTCTTCGGCGAGCCGTGGACTGAGGCCTCCGCTTCCAAAACCCTACCTCCTACCATGAACGGCTTCGCTCAAAACGCTGAAACAACACAAACCGGTTTAGCTGAGACCGTGATGAATGGTTTTAGGCCCGAAAACGTCCCCGTTCACAGGGAGCTGGTGAAGGAGTTTGCGGTATGTGACCGGTGGTTCGCGTCGGTGCCCGCTGCGACGCAGCCGAACCGGCAGTACATCCACTCTGCGACGTCGCATGGGTTGACGGGGAATGATAAACAGAAGCTAATTGAAGGGTTGCCTCAGAAGACAATATTTCAGTCGTTGGACGAGGAGGGCTTTTCTTTTGGGATTTACTTTCAGTCCTTTCCGTCCACTCTTTTGTACAGGTAAAAACTTTCAAATTGTTTTGCCCTTCCTCTTGAAAATAATGAATTAATTTTCGTTTAGATTCATCCATTAACTAAAATTATCCATTCAATCTATCTGAAAATCCATAATAATTATTCACTTATCGTTTAAAAATAGATTACACTATCAACACATTTATTGTTTTAGTTCATGAAACCCTCTTCAAACTTGTGAAATCATAATGGGTCACGGCAATGTAGTGCTTACCAATCGAAAATGTCGAGAATTTTTACTTGAAACCGACCAAATATATTTAGAATTTTTGGTTGCTCCTTCTATGTTAAGTTTGACACATGGGAAAGGTGTTAAAACCTCCTCGAATAGTACTTGTCTGTTAACTCATCCACAAGTGATTAAAATATTTAATTAATGCCCTTAACATATTCAAGGTTACAAAATAAAATCTAACATTTAAATATAATTCAAGTTTCTTGAGGAATAATGATTTGTAGCATAAATCTTATCCTGTATTATTTGATTGATTTTGGTTCTTTAAGACCATCTCCAACCCTGGGCTAAAAGTCAAATTACCCCCCAAACACTCTCCAATCCATGCTAAAATTTTAGGCTAAATGCCAAATGCTATTTCTGGGCCAAATACCCCCCAGCTTTCCCCCCGGGCTAAATGCGAAATGTTTATCGGAATTTAAATTTTTTTAGATTAAAATGTTCATAAAATTAATTTACAATAATCTACATATTTATTTAAAAAAAAATTGATTTAAGAAAAAAATTTAGGCTAATTTCATTCTTTAATAATTCCGGGCTAAAATTTGAGGGTAGAAGGGTTGGAGCAGAAAAGATGTTTCTGGGCTAAAAGCTAAATTTTCCGGGCTAAAAAATTTGGCTTTTAGCCCAAGGGTTGGAGATGGTCTAAGAGTCAAAGAAAAAAGTAGTAATGGATTTCCTAAGGCGTATGCCAAGTTGGAGTTTTGGAGTCTACAGCAGTACAGATTGTGAAGACAGACCAGTTAATTATTTCGATTTTCTTTCAGAATGATTTTTCAATTTTGTACATAAGAGATCAAAGAGAAGAAGGAAGATCGAGATTGGAATTTTATATTTTTATGATAATTTAGAGAAGTAGCCAACCATTCCAACCACTACAATTTTCTTAATATAAAGGACACTCAATTACTGGACCTACTACAATTTCTCGTCGATATTATTGATTTACCATGTTATTCAAATAATAGCTAGGTCCACTTTGTCAACTCTCTCAGCAAATTTTTATTTAATATAATTAGCGGGCTTCATGTTAAGAACATGCAAACCAATTTGCATATCTCCACCTAAATGGTTCCCCACCCTGTCCGATTATTTGTCCCTTAATTAATTATTACATAACTTGACTTTGTCTATTCTATTCACACCCATTAATTTAATTTATAGTAGTCATTAGTTGGAAAAGATAATTAATCAATACAAATTCAAGGTTTTAACACATGCATATTAATATTTCTTTGTCCTTATTTGGCCTGCAAAATATTCCCAAAACAAGTGGTTAGTGGAGGGGAAAAGTTAAATTGCTTTTGGTTGAGAAAAAATATCATCTATAACTTTGCCCCACCATTGATAAATTTAAATATATCTAGTATTCATTGTGAGATGACGTTCGATTTAACAATTTAATAATAAGATAACATGTGAAAACAAAAACTATAAATAACATTATACTATTGACTTGAAATACGACGGATTGCAGAGTAACGGATTGGAACTCTTCATCGTTTATGTTACATTGGACTATATTATAACATTTTTTGTCCCACAACTCACATGGATTATTATCATATTGCCTTTATACTTTTGATATGTCTTTTGTTTTTTTATTTTGTAACACATATTGTGCATATTGCATGGTTGAAGTTTCTTAGTAAGCAGCCCTCACATGTACATTTATAAAATGATTATCTATTATCATACAGGCGGGGAAGTGATGTTAAAGTATTAAAGTATTAAGAATTGAGTAATGCTACATTTATCACATATTTATACATTATTTATATCTTCTCTCTAATAGAGATAGAGCCCACCAATATACGTGAGTTCATCTCTATTTGAAAAATATTACAAATATGTGATAAGAATAACATTTTTGTTAGGAATTCTCGCACCAAAAAGTTTGGCTACTTCTCTATTTGCCAACTCATGGTGAAATCATATGGAGATAAGCGAAACATCTATGTACGTTATTACCACCGTCACTAGCACATTTAAGAATAAACACCATGCAACATCATCATATCTATTTGAATGATGTAACAAGATTTCGATTGAGCTGAAATTATATGTCATTTAACAAAACAAACAAACTGCCTACCTACTTTTTGTTGGCAAAACGATGTCATCTCAATTTTAGAGGACTGAAAAATCAAAAGGTCACCAATATAAGCTTTGCATTTTTTCTAACTAAGAGAGAAAGTACACAGTAGTTGAGCAATGTTCTGAATTTTAATTTACAAATGGCAGGAATCTAAGAAAATTGAAGTACATTGACAATTTCCATCAGTTTGATCTACAATTCAAGAAGCATTGTAAGGAGGGAAAGCTACCGAATTATGTGGTGGTAGAGCAAAGATTCTTTGATGTGTTATCAGTGCCTGCAAACGATGATCACCCATCCCATGACGTCTCTGAAGGCCAGAAGTTTATAAAAGAAGTGTACGAAGCTCTAAGAGCAAGTCCCCAGTGGAATGAAATGTTGTTCATTATAATATATGACGAGCATGGAGGTTTCTATGATCATGTTCCAACACCTGTGACAGATGTTCCTAGTCCGGATGATGTCGTTGGTCCTGAGCCATACAACTTTAAATTCGATCGTCTTGGTGTTCGTGCTCCAGCCATCTTAATTTCTCCATGGATTGAACCTGGAACAGGTTAGTTGAAGAATATAACTATTTGTATCATAATTAATAACCATATTACTACGATTATTACTGAACTGAGACGTTTAAGATCTAACATTGTTGTTTATTAACTGAAAAGAAGAATATAACATTACTCATACACTATCTTTCATACTTATTGAAAATGCAGTGTTGCATGGGCCTTCAGGGCCATATCCTTCATCAGAGTTTGAGCACTCCTCAATTCCTGCAACTGTTAAGAAAATTTTCAATCTGAAAGAGTTTCTGACTAAGCGTGACGCTTGGGCGGGAACCTTTGAGGGTGTCCTGAGTAGAACAAGCCCAAGAATTGATTGTCCAGGTGAAACTTTAATTAAAAGAGTCGATGTCTAGTGTCTTAATTACCTATGATTATTGTATGAGTTGCTCATTTATAACATTCCTCCTCCTGTATGTATGTGAGTTCCACTGTAATGTGGGATCAAACATATGTATCTGACTTATTGCAACCATACACTTTAATTTGTTCATTGCAGTTACTTTGCCTGACCCGGTGAAACTACGCGAGGCTGCATCTAAAGATGGGACAAAAATTAGTGATTTTCAAGAAGAACTAATTCAATTGGCCGCTGCAATAAATGGAGACCACAGAAAGGATACATATCCTGACAAGCTGGTGGAGGACATAACTGTTTCAGAGGCTCTCAAATATGTGGAAGGAGCGTTTAAGACATTTTCAGATGAATGTGAGAAAGCCAGAAAAACTGGAACGGATGAATCTGAGATTATCGTCTGTGCAACATCACCTACACTACCAACATCCAAGTCGTTTGCTCAAAAGATATTTTCTTGTTTGGTTTGTGATAACTGATAAGTTGTTTGGAGCGGTTTCTTGGGGTTTTCCATTCTAATGATTCGTGAGTATTTTTTATGCCAATAAAATTGTTAGAGACGATTCACAACAGAATTTATTTGCATGTCTTTTAATAATGAATTCTTTAGTTCGTGCTTGTATCTCTATCTATACTTTATTTAGACTGCTACTGGATGTGCTCTAAAAGTCAATCATAATATGAAATATTTTAGGATAACTAGATTAGTCAAACTGATCTCACCAAAGGGCAAGTTTACTAGTTAAGACTGTGTCATTAATTGTTAAACGTCTGAACAATGAGTCCGTGGAGAATGTATAGAGGAAGAAGCAATCCAAGTAAGCTGGATTGGTGAAATCTTTGTCGCTCTATTTTATACTAAATTGTTATCGAATGGACCCTAATTATCTAGAAAGACTGCTACACACTATGTTTGCTCAATTGGGAAGATGGCTTATCTCAAGCTATTCATGTGGAGACACTAAGACAAGAGTATAGGTAACCGATCAAATGAGAGTGTGCATAGAGTTCTACTTACATGTCAAGCAAGTAAACTCTAAGAGTTGCAATAATGCAAGTAATCCTCTAACTTGAGACACCATGGTTGTCTTGTGTATAAGTCGTTGGCTAATTGATGATGTAACATGACCATATATCGCACCAAGAATGTGTTCTATGCATTTTTAGAGTCATTAACGTATTCATAGAGGCATGTGAGCATACAATAAGGGATCTCTAACCTTCAGCAAGAGAAGGAGAATACTCTACGATATGATTCAAAATTATTTGGCCAAAGTATCAAGCATGATTTAGGAAGACATTCCATACACTTCTCCTTTGAATCATATACATTCAGATAATTACAATAGGGGTTTGACATAAGCTTCCGTACCCTAATTGTGTGATATAATTATTGTTTGGGAGATGATCAAATTATTTTGTAATTGCAAGTGAACAGGTTCTCCAAAATATTCTATATTGACTTGGGTAGCCATGACATTGTTGGGTTTCTAGGCAAATTGTTGGTACAAATTTAGTTCGATGGATTAAATATGCAACAAAAAATAATAAATAACCTACAATATGGTATCCCACTATATATATGGTTTGTTGTAATCGATAAAGCAACAAAGAAAGATGGTGAAGAGATTACTATATGAATCCTTAGCCACGTGTGCATCGCTTTGTAGGATCATCTTTGTGCTTGCGTTCTTCCTCATCATGATTAATCGCCAGAAACTCCTTAATTGTTGAGCCTCTAGGAGTATCGTCACTAATACACCAACAATAGATGATGTAGTAGGGTTTCAATTGTGCTAAGGTTTATCACTCACTTGGAAGAATACTATTGGACGGCGCACTGCAAAGAATTTTGGGCTAAGGTTTATCTCTTTTCTTTGAAGGACAAAACTGATTAAACTTGCATTAAGAACATATGATAAAACTTTATGGGGTATGTAGAATAACCCCTAGCCGCACCCTACCATTGGGCTTGATGCTAAGGCCATCTCCAACTGACCCGGCCAAAAATTGGAGAACTGGCCAGCGAGCTGGCCAAGAGCAACCAGCCAGCCAGCCATGTAGTCCAGCCCAAACACATGCTACCTGACATCATGCTGACATCAGGTTACTGTTGGATTTGATTTTTTTTAGACGAAATTAAAAAAATTCCCAATAAATACCTAAGCCATTTCTACCCCATTTTTCACATCCTTTTCATTATATAAAGATCAGAAATCCAGAGGCTTATTAATTTAGCGACAAGTGGCACACAAAATATGTCCGAAAACCTTATTTTAATATGGTAGTTTAATTCAATTAACCATATTAATTCAATTAAAATAATAAATTATTGAGGGGGGCTAATTTTTTAGCCCCCTTCGGTTGGAGATGGTTTTTTTTTGTCAAACATGCTATGTTTTAGCCTATGGTCCTTTGGCCCCCTCGATTGGAGATGGTATAATATATGTCAAGACACTGTTCATTAAAAAATAATTTCTTACAAGGCTATAGGGCTAAACATGGTCCTTTGGCCCCCTTTCGGTTGGTGATGGCCATGTTTAGCCCTATAACCCTGCAAGAAATTATGTTTTAATGACTAGTGTCAGACCGTATTTTATACCATCTCCAACGAGGGGCCCAAAGGTCCATAGGCCAAACCATAGTCCGTTTGACAAAAAACCTATCTCCAACTGAAGTGGACTATTTTTTTATATGTTCTATAATGAAAAAAACCTCCAAACAATAACCAACCAATAATAAAAAAGGGTTGTACCTAAATCAACATCACTAAATAGTTAGGTTTATCAAATAAGTTAAATTTGGGTCAATTACATTTTGCTTCCTCAAGTTTGGAGTCAATTGCAACTTCATACATCGTCTTTAAAATATTTTAATCTCATACATTTATTTATATTTTTTTCAATTTCATATATATATATATATATTTGTGCTGACTTGGCTACCAACTTTGAACCATTTGAATAGAAAAAAAAAAGAAAAGAAAGAATTAGTCAATAAAAAATCAATAATTTTTTAACAATTAAAAACTTAAAGAATAGAAAATGGATTTGGGTAGATTTTTCTTGGGTCTTCATCCCCAATAACCCATATCCTTTCTGCGCTTGTCTGCAACCAGAATTAATTGATTCTTGGTTTGGGATGCTTCTTCTGTTGTCCCCCTTCTTCGACTTCATCCTCATCTGCCTATCTGTCTCCAACAAATCAGCAACATCCTCACTGGCACCGTCGTCCCCGTCCCCGACTCCTCACCGGCACCACTGTCCCTAACTTTAAATATGATTATAAACGGAAGCTGATGCAGCTACACAAACATGATCAAGAAATACCAAACCCATGGCGCTGGCTAGGCTGCTGCATCAGGCTGATTGGCTGGCTCATTTTGACCAGCCCGTTGGCCTGGTGTTTGATTTCTGCTGCATCAGGCTGATTGGCTGGCTCATTTTGACCAGCCCGTTGGCCTAGTGTTTGATTTTTGGCTGGTATGGGCTCACAAGTCCTTTGGCTTAGCTCTTAGTTGGAGACAGTTTTTGTGTCAAAACGGACTATATTTTGGCTTATAACTCTTTGGCCGAGTCACTTGGAGATGGCCTAAGAGCTTTACTCATTCCATTTTGTCCATTCCATTAGCCCACTTGAGCTTGTGACTTGAACCCTTTTTAATTAAATAAAGTACAATGCTTATTTTAACAAAAACATGTTCAATTACCCTAAATAATCAATCCAATGTAATTAACAATTAATTATAACTTATCATCATCATTTGTGTAACATCGTTATTACTATCGTAGGTGTGTGATCTCTTAAGTTTTAACAAAAGCTGTTAGTAAAATTAATTAACAAGTTAATTTAATTCCACAAATCATAAGCGACAACTAGTGATTAGTAAATGTATGTTAAGCTGGAAGTGGACCCAAATTAATGCACAAAAGTCATTGGTGCAATTCCAATACTTTTAGCACCCGCTCTTTCTTTCTGGACTGTAATATTTGATTCTAGGTTTTCAAGAACATCAATGGAGTTTCTTTGGAATACTAATTAATTACTTCTCCATCTGTAACAGTAAAATTCAGCCTCAAAAGAAAGATTTCTAGTCTCAATCTCTCTTCTAGGCTCCATCATCCACCTCACTGCTCTACTCTATAGGTGTCGTGAATTTGGAGGTTGCCTATTGATACTATATATGGAGGGATATCTAAGGAGATTCAAGGAGGGCAATCAAGGTTCTAAGGAGCATAGTAGTTACTTTGCAGAGGCCATAACATTGGCTCCAAATGGTATAATCTCACTCTCTTCCGTTTAAAAAAAATGTGATGTAAGGTAGATACATCAACCACTAAGCTTATGCTTGTGTCACCCCCTTCCCCCGCGTTTCATTCCCTCTCCCTCCCCTTGTCCCCCCTTCCCCGCACCTCTGTTATTTCCTTTTCTTTTCTCTCATTCACTGTGCCTACCCTCCCCCTCCGCTTTTTTTAGCTTGCTCCATCCCTATTCTTCTCCCCATCTTTTGCACTGATGTCCCGTGATTTCGGGTCTCTTTCCCAGATCCGGGTTTTGCCCTTTTCAAGTTATACTCTTGATTTGGGTCTGATTCGAAGCTTGGGTTTGGATTGAGGTTGTTTGGTAGGTCAAAGCCACTTCTCTGTCGGTGCTGTGATGTTTCCTCCTCTTGATTTAGACACACCGCAACATGTGCCCACCCTCTGTTTTCTCCGTCTGGGTCGTGCTTTTGCTGAGGTTGCATCACTTGGGCTTTTCCAGATCTGGCTTTTCGTTGTGCAGCTAGCTGCCTTAGTTCGACTTGCTGATGGGGCTATCCAAATCTATGCAGTGGTCTTTATCAGGAGTGGCGCATTCTTCCATCGGAAGATGCTGCCTTGTGGCTTCCTCCTCAGAATATTTTGTTAATTACTGAGGTGTACAACGGACCCCTTTCTGCTGTTGTCTCGTTGTCCACTAGCCTTTGTGCACCGTGGTGTTGTTGTTTATTTTGGTCAAATTGGTATTCACCTTTGTGCGATGCGTTTTGGTAGTCTCGTTTGCTAACAAAACGATGACTTGATGTGATCTCGTTTTTTTGCGATGATTTTTTGTGGCCTTACTTTTCAGCGATGTCCGTTGTGGCTGTCTCTATTTCTTTGTTGCTGCTATCGTTTATTGTAACATATATATACTTGTAGCTCTTGTGCGCTTGGCTGTTGTATGTTAGCTCTTGTGGTTGTTGTTTAGGGGTTTCCTCTTATTTGTCTATTTGTGTAATTCACTTCAGATCAATTTATTGGTCACTGAAGCCATGTACCCAATGACACCCTTATAATGGTTCATGTTGATTAATGAAATACACTATCGTTTCCTGTCAAAACAAAAAACAAAAAAACAAAAAAACCACTAAGCCTATGCATTTTGAAAGAAATTTAATTTGATTAGTAATTTGTAATTGATTCCGTTGTCATGGTTTTATTTTAAAGTATATGCATGCTAATCTCTAGTTTTTTTCCCCCTTCAACTGCTAACACATTGCAATTCCATTGTTACTACACTGTTATTACATTGTTAACATCACTGTATGAAAAAATTATGTAATGTTAGATTTATCATTTACCTCTTTGAAAAACAAAATGAAATCTGTGTCAAAATTGAGTTCTCTACTTCACAGATATTTACTTTCTGTGCAGTTGGTCTCAAATCAGCTCGAATCCGGTGGTTATGGGGAGTTGCAGTAGCTGTAGTTGTCATACCCTATACCTAATAAGTCACATAAACAAGGATTGCTTGCCTGTTTAATTGGCTTAGAGATACGTTTGAGATAATTTGATGTAGGCTATAGTTTCTTTTAGGAGTGTATCTGTGAGTTGTCAATTAAAACTGGAAAAAAATATATTATTGCTTTTGAAAGTTTAAGAACGAAGACTTTAATTTTCTAGGGTAATGTTAGGGAGACCAAAAATTTAAATTAAATTTCATAAACCACATAACATAGTTGTTGATGATTGGGCTATTACTTAAGGTTGATTAACGTGTTTATTTCATATTAGTGACACATCAATTAATTTGCAAATTTAGTATAAAAAATTGGTCTACTTAGCATTACTCTTTTTTTTTTCAAATAAAAATGGTAAAGTACTGTTGGCTTGATAGAGAAGAAAAAATATCTATAATATATGTAATTAAAAGTAATTTATCTATAATATAACTATATAAGTAGATTATTGACAAAAAAAAAAGTGATATAAATTGATAACATACATCCCAAGCACCACACCCCGAGTCCCGTGCCCCGCGCTTGCACTCTTCACCGATGACTCGCTGCCCAACGGGCCACCCCACCCAACCCAACCAGTTGCAGTATTGCGCCATGACGCTCCCCACCTTCCAATGCAGCAATGCGAATAACTAAATCAGCCAATTCCTGCTCGTTGGAAAATTTAATACTAATATTATTATATTAAATTTATTAATTGAATGGAAATTAGAAGTGGAGTTTGTGGTAGAAATATATGTCTACTTAAATAAAGTGTTGCAACTTTTGACTATTCATGAATAGTCACTTGTTTTCCAAAGAGGTATCTCACATTCTATAAATAGGGAAGCCCCCTATAATCATTAAACAACTTTTCATTGTTTACATAATCATACGTAGAATGCACTAAATATTAGAGAGTCTTATTGAGTTCATATGAGAGGGTTTTCAACACAATCGTGGTTCAGGGAGCCTTGTGATTTGGAGTGCTACTATTATAAGGACGTGGTCGTTATATCTTGGGAGACATGCGCCGATCAACCATGAGCACCGTAGTGAGGCGTAAACTTGTCTTAAGGACAAAGTGTCCAACACTTGCCTTGACTGTATTTTCTAGGTTTTTCTAATCCATTATATCATGTTCATTTAACATTGGTTACTCATGTGCATGCATTATTGTGATACATAATTGCATGAATTATTTCTTAATTTTCTATGTGATTTATTCTAGCAATTAGACCCAATGTTTCCAACACTGCTAACTATGAAAATAGGGTTTGGCGTGATTGTCAAGTGTTGATGAGATATATTATGTTCTTTTTGGTCATTATACACAACCACAAATTTCTACATAAAATTTTATCTAACACTAATATTAATTTTTCATGTTCACAACACTTTTACAAACAAAGTTTATCAAACATTACATCTGATTATTGTAGAAGCAGTTTTAGTTTAAAACTATCTAGAGTGAGGTGCATCGGAGTAAGTACGCCTTTATAGTTCAGTGATAGACTAAATAGCTCCCATCTTGGAGTTGCACAAACGGATCAGTTATGCCACCATCATTCTATTCCAAAGCCTTGCTGAGATTGACCATGTGCGTTTGTTTGGCTTCATTAAATGGGACTGGACTGGACTGGACTGGACTGCAGTCCCATGTTTGATAGGTTAAGTGGGACTAAAGAGGACTCGTGTGGACTAAAGGCCTTCTTAAAGGTTCTTAGCGAGGCCCTCCCCAAACCATGGGACTTGCTAAGACCGGTTTCTTCCTCCTCCATGCAAGCCCTTCTGTGAGCTCTAGGCTTCTTAATTTTGGATTTCGATGGGATTTAATTAAGATCTGTAAACTATTCTTAGCAAGCTGCTTCGCTTCGCCATGGTCATCATCCTCTAAAATCTCGAATCTCATATTTCCCATCACCAGCATCAACCACAAAAAATCCCTCATCTCATATTTCCCACCACCAACCATCACCCGTAAAAAATCCCCAATCTCATATTTCCTGCCACCACCACTGCCATGGACGAGCCATCTGAGAAGCTCCAGAACCTCAAGTCGCTGAATTCTCTGCTGCTTAAGGAAACCAAGGACCGCCAGCAGTAGGTGGAGTCGTTGGTGCAGGGTAAGGTAGATTTAGAGTCCGAGCTGAGTCAGTTCCACCGTGGAGATTGAGCCGCTTGTGAGCGAGTTGAGTGAGTAGAGTAAGGAAAATGTTGGGTTAGAGTTGGAGAATAGTGTTTGTGGTGTTTTTGTTCTGACCTAGATGGAGCAAATGATGTGAGATAAAGTTTGAGATTGAGAAGACGATGAATAGAGAGATGGTGAAATTGTGAAGTTAATGAGGGAAGTGGAGCAACTTGCTGGTGAACTTGAGATGGAGAAGGGAAGCTGAGAGAGAGATTATGTGAAGAAATTAATAATAAATTAATTTCGACAATAAACTACAATATTATTTTCATTATCCTACTTGTTAATCCGATACTGCACCAAACGCTTCACTAAGTTAGTCCAGCTTAGTCTAGCCTAAGCCAGTCCAGTTTAGTCCTTGAAGCTAATCCAGTCCAAGACAGTCTGGTGCAACAAACGCCCCCTTAGCAAGATATGAAAACCTGATGGTATGGAATCAGCCAGGTTTCCGTATTCATGAAGATTCCTAACACCCAGGGATTTGGCATGCGCCATAAGTAATCACACTTCTAAGAGGATGAAATATCTACTCCTACATATCCTTTAGGATTCTCGAATGCTTTATTGAAAACGAACTAGGAAGGCAACTCGAAGACTCATTTGACGGGTAAACAACATTAGTCCAAAGGTAGTACTTCAAGAGATAAATACTTCTGATTATTTAATTGTATACATGATTAAATGCATATTCAGAACAGAAGATTCAAAAGTTAGGAATGATCTTTTCGTCCTTGTGCATATTTTTCTTTGTTCTTTCTCACACAATTCTTTGCGGTACATGAAATACCCTAAATTTCCAAATATCACACAGCTTTGAAACTTCGGATATTGAAAAGTCTAAAAATTTAAAATGATACTATTAAATGAGTCTCTTAGAGCCCATTTTGTGGTGTTTCAGTTAGCAGCTTAAGAGGCTTAAGTTGTATTAAGTACGGTTACAATATGCGGGCTACATACACAGGACATGGCCCTATGATTTGGAAATCCAACGCACCATTCAAGAGGTTTTCATACTCGAAAGTCTATCCGAAAATCATTCGAGTGATTCTTCCGCTGTTTGGGTTTGAAAAATCCCTTGTTATCTTTCTTTTTATTTTCTTATTCACACATATTCAATCACCAATTATAATAGCAACAATAACAATATAATTACGAACCATAATTAAAGCAGAATATGTAATTCGTAAAGCGTAAATTATGGTACATGCGTCATGGTGAATGTTTCCTGCAATCAAGGCTAAAAAAATCCAACTGAATTATGTGTTCTAGAAGTTACTTGGATTGCGTGATAAGGATTGTGAGCGAGGTTGTAGCATACTTAATAACGTAGAGTCGAGAACCTACTTAATAATGTGTTGTGGCCTAAATTTAATTGAAGGAGAGAAAAAGAATGTGTAGGGACAAAAAGTGAAAAAAGAGACTTGAAATTTTCTATTTACCTTTACCCTCGCATTAAACCTGACAATCGTGTCATGTTAGTCGTGTTCATATCGTTTTCGTGACATACTCGATATCTTAAAGGATTGTGTCTTGCCTAACCCATTAAACTGAACGGGTAATATGACCCAACCCAAATTTAACCTATTAAAATAACGATAATATGACCTGACCTGTTAGTCGTTAAAGAAAATATATGTTACTTCAACAAATAATCAAATGAAAAATATCATTAGCATCTACATATTCTAAACCCTAAAACCCTAACACCTAAAAGTCGCGTTGACATAATTTTTTTTCTTTGCACTTGTAAATTAGTTAGTATGAATTGTTACACATTTTCAACTCCACCTAAAACATTGTTCATTAGGGTTGGGAGAGTTTTAAAAAAGGAAAACTAACAAAAAATCCAAAAAAACTTTAGTTTTAATGAAAAATAACAAAGAAAGGTGTAGTGAATAGTACCATGGAAAGGTAAAAATGTCGTTTTTCATTAAAAGTGAACAGTTCCGAGAGAGTTTCGTTAAAACTCCCTTTTAAACATCTAAATGATGATGTACCAATCGTTAAAGCGTAGATGATGTGATCACGGACGTTTGTATAGTTTTTTCACATTTTTTGCACTTGTAAATTAATGATTCTTTATTTTTTTAATTTGCTTTGGTATTTTGTAGGAGAAATCAAATTACATTAAAATGTTCATAATGAGCGGTCAAAGTTGACCACCCTTGACCGTTGGCGAACGTTGACTGTTGCTGACAGGCGTTGACAAACAATAATGATTTGATCTCACTTATGTAAGGTTAAATCCTGACTATTGTAGTAAGGTTTTTTAGTTGTTGAAAATTACCAAACTAAACTTTTTTTAACAGGTTGAAACGGGTTACATGCAAATAGACATATTGCTGGTTAAAAAATCAAACTTTAAAGTTTCACTTGTTTTTTAGAGTGTTGTTATTGACACTTCAAATATCTCATTTTGCACTCCAATTTTTATTATTTTTTTAATTTAGAAAGAAAAAATTACACTTATAAAAGTGCACAATAAAGTTTTAAAGTGCTAATAAAAACAATTTTTAAATATACAACATTATTACATAATACTAAATGAAAACACTTTGAATATAAACAAGGTTCAAATCGGCCCTTCGTACATAGGACATATTAGGAGTGGGCAAAAGGGTACAGGAATCGCGGGTCGGGGCGGGTACGGGCTGGTTCTTAATTTTGTAAAAACAGATTAGGGCGAGTCGGGCCAGGTAATTGAAGTATTCGATTCGGGCCGGTTCCAAAAGTATAGGAATTGCGGGTAAACGGACCGGCCCGTTTGTGTTACAATGGACGGACGAGATTTAAGATACATCTCTCCATCTAATCTCAACTGTCAGTTTCAACCCTAGCCAATTCCACCTCTCAAGTTCCAGAAGCACCCTCAGTCTCTCAAATTCTCAGACTCTCCCTCGACTCCCTCTCTCTATCCCTTCCTTCCCTCGACTTCAACTCTCATACTCTCTCACACACTTACTCTCACAGTGCTCATCGCCGTCGGGACCAACACAACAGCACCATCAACTCCGCCGTCGCGACCACCATCACTTACTCCATCACCACCGTCGAGCTGTAACTCTCAGACTCTCACATCGCTGTCACGACCAACACAATGGCACCACCTTCGTCGTCGCGACCCCCATCATCACCCCATCACCACCGTCGAGGACACTGCTACTACCAGTACCAACCATCATCCCTCTAAAATTTAGGTAATTTTGAATTAGGTTTTATTATTAATGTGAATTTCTGGTGTAGGGATTTTAGGGGTTTTAAGTTAGAATTTGTAGATTGATTATTGAGCTGTAAAAAATATTCCTCTTTTGGTTTTGGTAGTGGTTAGGCGAAGCTACTTATGGGTAGTTAGTTTGGTTTTGGCAGTGTTCATCATACGGTTTTTTATTTACCATTCTTCTGTTCTTTTATGTATGAAGATGATATGTTTATAACACAAGGATCGTATTTAAGAAGTCAAACTATGTTTTCCTTTTTGTCTTAACTGATTTTGTTTTTCCTTTTTTTCCTTGTAGGCACTCCATGGACTGAAGAGGAACATACTAACTACATAGCTTGGTAAAGGTGATTGGCTGACGTTTTCTTGAAGGTTAAATATTACCCCTACCTTCTTGCTTCAGAGTTCTTATACATTTGCAGTGTTCATTCCCTCTGCAGTTAGGGATTCGAAAAGAGAAAGCTTTAAGCATAACATTTGCAGTGCAAAAATATGGCAAAAAATTAGACCCTAAATGCTCACAGATTGAGGTAAAAAGTTATTAAGTTATAGTAAATAATGATTGTTAAAAGCTCAACATTAACTTGTTGACCAATAGAAACGGTTTAGTACTAGAGTGAGACATAGAGAAAGAAGCGAATGCCAAAAATGGGAGGAAGTTAATTAGTTAGGGATCAGGGTTTGTCTTCTTTTTTCGTTCTAGATACTCAAAATCGAATAGTTTCCAAAATTACTTGTGCAGTCTTTCATATGTAATCGAAAATGGATTAAAATATCTTGTACTCAATAAATGTTGTTCAATGTGTATGAAATTAAAGAGCTAGAACGGATTTATTTCACCCAAAAAAATATAATCTAAGTTCAATCCTAAGTTTAGAACACATCTTAAGCAAGCTCTATATATTCTTCTCTCAAAAATAAAAAAGAAAATTTTCTTATATTATCTCTTTAATTATCTTCCAGGCACTAGCTTCATTAGGACTGAAGATGGGTGGTACTGTTCAGCAGCGTGTAGAGAGGCTTTTCCTTACAAAGGTGATTGTTCTGTAACTTTTTCTTTTTGAGAAAAGTGGCATATTTGATATGTGCTTGTACATTCTATGTTCTCTAGTTTCTTAATCAGTATTGTAGGGAGTATTTTCAATTGGAACTACTGGAAATGTCCTAAAATTGCTTTCTTGTTTTGATGGGGATCAATAAGACTATTAAATTAGCCAAAAATCAGAATGCCCTAGCTTACCCAAGTCATTGCACTTCATGTTATGTTAATTATGTGTTATTCATAAATTTGAATCCTTATGGAAGTCTGTTAGATAATTTGACATTTTTTCACTATTTCTAATAAAATCTTCTTTCCACGTAGTACTTAAATATCTGTTTATGTTATGCAGGACACACCTCTGGAGAAGTTGGACAAGAAACATTTTGCCAAAGGTTCTCGTGGTGCAGAACAGAATGGGGCTGCTGCTGCTCCATAAATATTGAGGTAGTGTTGTAATCTGTACAGTTTGCAATCTGTACAATTTTTTTTTGAAACAACAAAAAAGAAAAGGACCCATGGACCTGGCCCGTTTCCTTTGAACCTAGGTCCGGTCCGGTCCCTTCAAAAATGGGCCCGCCCCGGCCCGTGCCCAGCCCTAGGACATATCACTTAAACCATTTTAGGGTTATAATTAAGGGAGTTTTAACGAAATACTCCTGGTACTGTTCACTTTTAACGAAAATGACATTTTAACTCTAAAAGTCACTCCTAGTACTATTCACTTATAACACATTTTTGTCATTTTGATTAAAACTCAAAGTTTTCAAGCCATTTTCATTAGTTTTCCTTATAATTAATTGATAAAGGACCAAACATAGGCTCTAACACCCTAATACATGCATTTTTTGAGAAGCCAAAAGACCACTCACACGTAGTACTACGATCTAGTAATATTTTTTTTCACTTGTAAGTGAGAGGTCTTAGGTCCGATTCTCGCCAAAGGCGAATTTGAACCACAATATTACTAACCCATTGTGAGGCTTGACCTAACCTCCCATCTCTCTTAGTGTAGATAATATCGTTTGTCCAAAAAAAAAAAAACCACTCATCCTACCACTTAGTACTACGGTTTAATGATATTCCGTACTTCTCTTCATTTGTAAGTAAGAGGTTTTAGGTTCAGTTCCCACCAAAGACGAATTTGAACCACGTTATTGCTAATCCATTGTGAGATAAAGCCTGCTCCTCTCTTTCTTTAGTGTAGATAATATTGTTTGTTAAAAAAAAAAAACACCCTCATCCTTGTTTGAGTCTAACTAAGAGAGAAAGCAAAATATTTTATAAGCTGAAACAATCCTTCGCATTTGAGTTTCAAGTGAGTACGAACTCCATGTCAAACCTAACCTCATCAACCTCCGCATTACTAATCATCATTATTGGGTCAGCCCAAACAACTTTCGCCATACTGGACCATTTCGTTCCTTCGATAAACCCAAAGCTTTTCTCAGGTCCAAATCGTGCTTTGAACCCAACTCACCAAATCACAGACCAAAATAAACAAAAATACTACTAAACCTTAATATTAAGTATTATCCTAATAGTGTTAAACCCTCACTTCCCTTAACAATAAAATCTATAAAAAAAAATCTTCCGTGCTTTTAAACCCAAAATCATTTTCTCAAAATACATTTTTAGTCGTTCAAATGTACCTTCCCAAACTAACTCTAATCACATTCTCGAACACGCACGGGTTCTAATCTGTACTCTCCAGCGGGAGATGCCGAGAAATGATGCCCCCCAAGCGACAAGATCAAATACCCATTGCTGCCTTTCCCGCGAGTTCTCCGCGGCAGCCTCCACCAACACCGACAAAATCGCCGTCATACACGCCTCCGGCGGTGCCCTCCTCTCCCTCCAACCCCGTCCCCGCTTCTCCATTTCCGACGATGCTGCTCCCGCTCCCGTCCGACAACAACTCCTCTACGACGGCGACCACTCCTTCACGTACTCCCGCCTCTTCTCAGCCGTCAATTCCCTCACCTCCCAGCTCCTCTCCGCCCCTCAACTTCCCAGCAGTTACAAGAAGCTCGGCCCAAGAATCTTCGGCATATACATGCCGCCGTCGGCGGAGTACATAGTGTCCGTACTGTCAGTTTTGAGATGCGGCGAGGCGTTTCTGCCTCTGGACCCTTCCTGGCCCAAACAGAGGTTACTTTCGGTAATTTCCTCGGCCGACGTCGACCTTATCGTCGCCTGTAAGACGCCGTTTGGATTCGAATCCGACTCGAATTGGCTACCGGAGACCTGCAAACGCAGTGTTTTGTGGTTTTCAATGGAAGAGGTTGGGGAGTGTAGAAATGGAGTAATCGATTGGGCGTGCAAATGTGAGAGTGGTGGGAAAGAGAGGTTGTGGTGTTATTTGATGTACACTTCCGGTTCGACCGGGAAGCCGAAAGGCGTGTGTGGAACTGAGGGGGGACTTTTGAACCGGTTCCGGTGGATGCAGGAGCTGTATCCACTGTTTGGTGATGAGGTTTTGTTATTCAAGACCGGAATAAGCTTTGTTGATCACCTGCAGGAATTTCTCAGCTCAATTCTCACTGGTTGTACTTTGGTCATACCTCCTTTCGATCACCTTAAGCGAAATGTGTTTTCGATTCTGGATTTCTTACAGGTACACTGCCTTTCTTTTGTTCGTGCTTCGTAACTGTGTTTAGCTTCGTTACTGTGTTTAGCTCAGATTAAAATCTTGATCTAGGAATGCGACATTGTGAAAATACAGCATTATTAATTAGATAGAATTAAGTAACTTTAACGATCAATTGTTTTTTGACCTCCAATGCCGTAATCGTCATGCATTGTGCTCAACTTATCCACAAAATCCTCAGGCTGGAAAAAGATAACGGAATAAAAACTCGATACGTCTTGGTATCCGTTTATGCAATGCGGGACGAACTATTTAATCTACAATTTCTAATATGTGTACTGATTATGCAAACCAAAACGAAATTTCATAAGCTGAACAGTTAATCATTTTCGATGTTTACATTTTGCCGAAATAAGTCACATATACCATTCGTGTTACTATAAGTTGATTATTATCATTGTTTTTTTCTTTTCTAAATGTGGAGTTTTCTTGTAGGCTTACTCTGTCAGTAGGCTTACTGCTGTGCCATCACTTATGCGAACTATACTTCCTTCTTTGCAAGGTCGAAAGGAGGAGCGGCTTCCAACTTCTTTGGATTTGTTAGTACTCAGCGGAGAAGTTCTGCCTTTATCATTATGGGAGATGCTTTCCAAGATATTACCCAGGACCTCGATCTTGAATTTGTATGGGAGTACTGAGGTTAGAGTTTAGAACTTACCTTGAATTGAGCTCTTTTCGTTCGATTGGGTCTCCAACATATCAGATCAATTAATATTGCCTGTTTGGATGAATATGAAATGATTTTCAATTCCGTTTTAAGCCATTCATATTTTTACTGATAAATCTTGTGTTATTTGCAACATATGACCATCATACAGTTTGGATATTGCCAGGTTTATTATATTAAGTACTGTGACAACTCTGAAGTGGGCTCATTAATCAAGAGAGCGAAAAAAAACCTCTCTCTTTTTTCATTTATTTTGAAGAAACAGCATATCTTCTCTTTAATAAATGCACCATGATCGATTCTAGCCTTCTGTTGAGCTTGTCGTAGCGTAGGAGTGACAAAGCTGTTATTAGTCATTTCATAGTATCACTTATAGTGATGTACTTCATCATGAGAGATTGGCTACTTTGAGTTTCACTCCCAAAGGATAATACATCAATTTTTAAAAAAGTGCTAACATGTAAATTGTTAAATTTTAGGTTTCTGGTGATTGTACATATTTTGATTGCAAGAGGTTGCCAATGATTTTGCCTTTGGAGACAGACACACTAACAAGTGTTCCAATTGGCATGCCTATTGTTAATTGTGATATTGTTCTTGTTGATGGCGATGGTGCATCCAGTGAGGGGGAAATTTGTGTTGCTGGTGTATGCAATTCTTCTGGATACTATTCTGACTCTACATTTACACCTTTGGACACTGTAAACGTGCTTCAAGATTCTGCTTGTTGCAGTTCTGTAAATGGACACAGAAATCAATCTTATTTTCGGACTGGTGATTTTGCCAAACAGCTTCCTAGTGGTGACTTGGTGTACTTGGGTAGAAAAGACCGTACTATTAAGTACAATGGGCAGCGTATTGCTTTAGAGGAAATTGAAGATACATTGAGGGGACATTCAGATGTAAAGGACGCTGCTGTGATTTTTCATAAAGTTCAAGGGGAACTCATGTCACTCGTAGCTTTTGTAATATTAAGAGAGGAAAGACCCAGTGAGATACTTAGATCTTCCATCAAAAGTTGGATGACTGACATACTTCCATCAGTAATGATTCCTGGCCACATTGTCATCAGTGAATCATTTCCTGTGTCTTCTAGTGGAAAAATTGACTATGAGTTGTTGGCAGAATCAATATTTCTTGCAAATCATGTCCGAGATGGGATTGGTGATGTTGGGAGCCACAACCTACTGCAAGTAATTAAAGGGGTTAGCTCTTTACCCTCATAAAATGACCAACTCATTTTTTCCAGTCATTTGCTAAATTACACATGTTTGCTCGGATTTGTTTTTTTGATTTACCATTGATCTCTGCATCTACTAGTGGAAGTTATTCTTATGGATAACAGGGTGCATGCAGGGGAGGGTCTCATATCATGGGCTTGAGTCTAGAATCTTGGCTTAAGTTTTCAAATTAGGGATAAATCTCCAGAGTGTTTCAATTTTCTATCAATATTTGCTGTCGTTTTTATTGATTAAATTTTCACTTTGGTCAGCACTATTATTACTAACAGTCATGATGTTCTTAATTTTTAATGAATATCATTATGGGAGATGAATAAATGCTAACTTGAGCTGAGCATGGTTCTAAGCCAAATTAATATATTTTCCTAAGCTGGAATGGGACTTCGTTTGTCCCTCCCTGCCACTTGCCCTTTTACTTGGGCTGAGTTTTTGTTGAGGTTTTGAAACTTAAATCTAGCCCATTATGTAGTGGCGTGTCACCGAGTTCTGGAAAACTGATGTATGTTATGAAATGCAAAAATGTTAACAAATAAAAAGATCATTTATCATCCTACAAGTTTCCCACAATTTCTTTCAAGTAACAATTTATTTGTTATCTCAATCACTTTTAGGATGACAATTAATCTCTTACTTTGAATTTTTATTATGTTTAAATTCACACTGACTATTTGTTTCCTCAACTCAGGTTAATTTTTTATTATCTATAAATTCATAGTAATTTGTTTCCTTCTTGACAGGCCTTTAGTGATGTTTTAAGGGCTGATGAGGTTTCTGATGATGATGATTTCTTTATGATGGGTGGAGATTCAATTGCTGCTGCTCATCTTTCTAATAATATAGGAGTTGATATGCGACTGATATATTCCTTCCCAACTCCATCGAAGCTTTGTACTGCTCTTCTAGAGAGAAAAGGATCGTTCAATATGAATGTTAGCAGAGATTCTAAATCAAAGATGAATCTGGGAGGGGATAAACAGAGCATTTATCATGTCCAGTCTGAGACTCCCAATGCAGTAAATGTTGACGGGCAGAGGAGATTTCTAAGAACTCTTTCTGAAAGAAATGAAGATGATACAATTATCTCCAAACGCTTGAAAGTTGATTCAAATGTTGCTTCAGGTGCTACTGGTCCATCAGATGGCTATCCATGGAATTCTGGGGCAATACATGTGTCATGTTCTTTCAGCCGGTGCAACAAAGTTGTCTATGAAGGTGGGTCCAGGGTGAAAGATATGTATCAAGCAACCTGTTCTGTGCTGGTCCCGAGAAAAAAATTTAATATGCAAGAATCGTGGAAAGTTTACGTGGGATCCTGTGTTGATGCATCACCACTTATTGTTCACAAAGATCAGGATATCTACTTATTTATTGGATCACACTCACAAAAATTTCTGTGTGTTAATGCCAGAAGGTAAGGCACATATCATTGTTTCTGAATGCAAAATATAAATGGCATAGTTCTTAGAGAATTCCGGAGGCATTTTATTGTTTAATTCACCACATGATAGATTTGATATTTGCTCATCTTTGGAATCTTTCTATTCTCTGTCAGTATTAACAGTCATATCCTTCATTCGAGACGGGATATTTACATAATATGCTATGAGTATATTATTCCTTAGTGGTTTAATTGAACACAGAAGAAACCTTTAACAGCTTAGGCGTTCCTCTAGAACAGCTTGAAATATTTTTCTTTCGGGTTTTGTATTGTTACATTATTTTCTCTAGTGGTTCTGTCCAGTGGGAGGTACAACTAGAAGGACGCGTGGAATGTTCAGCAGCAACTCTTGATGACTTTACACAGGTTTAATTTGACATAACTTTGTGTGCTTTTAACTTCATAAATCATCTGTAGATTAGCTCCATGGGACATGTTGATGATTCTCAAATGGGGTATTTCATTAGGTTGTAGTTGGATGCTACAGAGGGAAAATATATTTCCTTGATTCTTTGACTGGTAACATCTGCTGGACTTTCCAAACATCTGGTGAGGTAGGGTTGTTCTAACCTGTTGTTGATGTTGTTTTGTTGTTTTATATTTATTTCTAATCCCCATTTCATTTGCATTTTGATCCATTTTCATTCTTTATCTTCTCTCACGGTTGATGTATTTTCAATATGAAGGTAAAGTCACAGCCCGTCATAGACAGTCGGAGACAATTGATCTGGTAAAATTTCTGACTCCTCTTGCTTTTTAATTCCAATAAACTGAACATTGTATTTCTTGGATCAATTGTGTCCACAGACTAACTATTCCATTTATAATGCATGGAATCAGAAGACAATTTTTTTCATGTTCTGTTTTATTCATGCTTGGAAATCCTTTTTATAAACGTGCCACTATATACGTTGGACTCACAAAGTGAACTGTTCATGTAAACAACCATTCTGATGTAAAAGAACTGAGGAAGGAAGGGAACTGTGAACTTATGTATGGTCTGCAACATTTTGGGTAGAATAAATATTTGGTTGCAGATAGAGTTCTCCCTGAAAACTATTTGTGAAGCAACCAAAAGAAAAGGGATGATTGTGATTTTAAGACTTGTTTTGGGTGGTGAAAAGTTTCTGTTTACTACGTTATTTACAGAACGTAATCTGACTTTGTATTTGTTTCTATTATGTTGGAAGAGGGAAAACAAAACAGAGATTGATCTATAACAAAATTTCTGCAGGTGTGGATCATATGACCATAACTTATATGCTCTTGATTACAAAAATCATTGCTGTGTATATCAACTTCCATGTGGTGGGAGCATCTATGGGTCACCCGTAATTGATGAGGTGAGTTTTGGAATTTATTTTTTTTAAGTAAATCGTTAATTCTTCTCCAGGGAAATTTTACTGCAGTTTGCTTGTTTTATTTGCAGATGTTTAAATATGTTGTTGAAATTTTAAATGACCTCTCTCTCTTTCTCTCTCTCTCTCTCTTACTGCAGTTTGCTTGGTTTATTCGCAGATGTTTAAATATGTTTTTGAAATTTTAAGTGACCTCTCTCTCCCTTGTTTCCTTCAATTCAGTTTTGTTTCATGAATCTTGGTCAGTTTGATGAACGATTATGTCCTAGTCTTGCTTTTGGATTTATTTATTTTGTCATATTTGATAAGTAATCGTTTTGATCAAGTGTTTTCATATGAAAGTGAAAGTCAGCGCTTGATTGGTGGCCCATGGGATAGTAAATCTTGTAACATGCTCCAGGAAAAAAAAACTGGATGCATGCATGTCCATGTCCACATTTGTATGTTTTGTGCAAATGGGAGGGTAGAGTGCTGATCATATATTGTTTTAGTTGATTCTATTTTATTCTTTTCTTTCTGAGTTGCCCCTTCAGAACAGAAATCTGGCTTGATTGTTGAATTTACTTGGATTAGTGGGATTTGTGCTTGGAATTGTTATTTCTTGCTGGTGGAGACTTTTCAGGGGTTGTTTGGTTGGAAAGAAATAAGAGGTTTCAGATGATCAGGTGGAAAAACTGGACTTGTGGGAATTTTTATCTTTCTTTTGGGTGTCTGTTCAATTGGCCACTCCCAGTAAATAGTTGAACTCTTGTCAGACAGTAAACTGTGATATTTTGTGTACATGTCAGTAAATTTGATTTTCTTCTACTAATCTTTCTTTCAGACCAATAACATACTTTATGTGGCTTCTACGAGTGGCCGAATGACAGCTATATCAATAATGGTATACAAAATTTCATGGCTTATCTTATAGTTATTGTTATACCTTTTAAAGGGTGAATGTTGTGTTTGTGAGCGGACTTGAACATGCTGAATCAGAGAATTGAAATATCTTCAAAGAACACTATGAGGTTGAAAACTTGTTTGTATACCTAAACAAAGCTTCAGAATGTAGAATATTGCTAGAAATGCATGACTATTAGCTTCAATGTTACCTTTACTCCTCATATTAAATAGCCCTATATGACAATTACCTACATAAATAGTAATTGGTGCCACTGCCTTCAGGGCTATGATTGTTTCTATGTCATTTTGCTTCTCAAAGTAAACGGACACTATAAAGTGTTCAACATAATGAGAATAAACTGAGTAGGATTAAAAGAAAAAGAAAACCAATAAGAGGAAAAGGTGGCCCCAAAGTCTTCCCCTCTGGGGACAACTGGTAGACCTAGTGGTCTACCATGCCAGTTCCTCCAATTGGCCCAATTAATACCTAGAGTTAGAACTTATCTAATGATGTGCTTGCATCATATCATGTATTGTGATTACTAATACATGGTGACAGGATTTCAATGTCTTAGTTTCTGAGAGATATTTTGCCCAAAAGTTATTCCCATTTTAGCACAAATTTTATGTTCAACTATTATTGGTTCTCATATTTATGCTATTCTGCTTGTTTCATCCCAACTAACCTTCTTTGGTAAAAGAAGTAAACGTGTTTTGATTTATTCAAGTAGCATATTTTTTGGCCTGCAAGCTGATTATTGTTTTGGGTAATCTATTCACATTCAGGCACTCCCATTTTCTAGTATGTGGCGGCATGAGTTAGAAGCTCCAGTGTTTGGGTCTCTTGCCATCAATTCTTTGAACGGAAATAGTATGTGCAGTTCATTTGATGTTATCCTTTTTCATTTATGAAAGTTGGTCTCATTTTATCGTTGGAATTGGTTGTTATTATGTTTTACATTTCTTATGTGTTTTTCTTAACTACAGTTATATGTGGCTTGGTGGATGGTCAGGTGCTTGCATTGGATACAAGTGGATCTGTTATTTGGAGGGTACAATTTTATTACGCTTTTAATACCCATATGGATTTTTTTTTTCATAATATTATAGGGTAGTGCTGTTCACACACACATGTTACCTTCCACACACCTTTGTTAATTTTTGTCCATAGATCTTCTTCAATTCATTCGATCTAGCAGCCGGAAATTGAGAGTGGTTGTGAGAGGTAAAAATGGGTGTGTGGATAGCACTACCCATATTATATTGCATGACAGAAACCTTTTCTCTAATCCCAAGACATTCTATCCTTTTTGCTTGGTTATTTTCTTTTAAATTTGTATTTTTATTGTGAAATTGACTTGGAATAAAAAAATATATCTTGCTTTATACCTGTATTTTTTATTATGTTATATTATACCTGTACATGCTTAGTGGGAAAAGGCTTTGTTGTTGTTGTTATATTATACCTGTACATACTGAAATTTTTAAACCTTCAATTTTCATTTTTTTTAAGTTGAACTCTACATTCCATCCCATGCATTACTAACTATGACTCATTAGAAATAGCACACTCATGAATCTCTGAAATAGCGTGTTTTAATTCTGTGTTTGGTCGTCTCCAAACAATTGCACCTGGTTGTAGTTCTCTGTTAGATAAGGACATGGATGTACAGTGATGCAGTTCTTTGTCAATGTGTTCTAGACTTATAGTCCTCTAACATACATGTTTTGCTTGAGTTGCAATTCTTGATCCTGCATCTTTTTTTTGAATATTTTTTAACAGTATCGAACTGCTGGGCCTATATTTGCTGGAGCCTGCATATCTTCTGATCTTCCTTTGCAGGTATAAATACCTGTATACATATATGTATATAATGTATGTGTGGTATGCATATTTTTATATGCATATACTATGGAGTTAATGTTCTGTTGCGAAATCATAAAGTATCTATCATTTCTTGAGTCTGCTAAACATTCTCATATGGCACAAAAATTATACCCTTCGACTTTGGTTGTCACAAGATTACGGCACACCTGTGATTGTAATTATTGTAACTACCAAATAGATATCAACCTTCTTTTTAATTTCATTGCAGCAAAAGAGATCTTAACAGAGAGATTAAAACCTTAGGGCTGAGGTCCTGTTCAAATAAGCTAATTATTGTTATAATTGGCCCCATCTGGATAGTGTAAGAATGTTCGCTTAATTCTTAAGTGAATGTAAGTAACATAGGAGTGAGGGTAAATATTAACCGCATGCTTATGTTTTATTGTTGCTGTAGTGTTTGGGTATGCTATGTAGGGCTAGACCTTTTTATTCAAATATTTATTCAAAATCTGATTAACAATTTCAGGCATTTTCTGTTTTTTGTTGTTTTTACATGTTAATTCATGATGTCCCTGCCCACACTGCATATGGAATTAGCCTAGGTCGTATTGAACAACGTATTTTTCTTATAAAGATTGTTTTGTCTTGGTTATTCTGTAGGTACTCGTATGTTCTAGAGATGGAAGCATCTACTCACTTAAACTGGTAAGGTGCAGTATATGTTTTGATGAAAATCTGCATGCTTTTAGTAATTTTGGCATAACCATTGATAGCTTTTCTGTTCTGTAATGATTGAATTTCCAATTTCGAATCTTATGCTGTGGCTTAACCATAAAAGTTGCACTAAGCACATACTCGGATAGGGTTGCGAAGTGCAAAGCCCCAGTCTTTGACAACCTTTGTAAGGACAACAAAACCTCTACTTATGTGTGTTCAACACTATAACTATAGGCAAGGCCAGTTGTAGGATGAGCACCGAGTGGCGTTCTACTCGATTAGGCAAATGCGAGTGTAATATTTTATTGCTCCTAAAGAATGGAAGAATTTTATCTGTTCTAAGCAACCTTTTTATAATAAATAATTTCTGGTAATACTACTAGTTTACGACAATCTAGTTACAATGCTTTGTCTCAATTTGAGTCTGGTAGTGTTCCTAATACACAGTTTTAATTGGATTTCAAATTTAATGGGTCGCATGAACTACAAGCTGAGATCTATAAGTATAATGTCACAGAACTTGATAAATGACCTGAAATTTTTAACATGGACGAGAAAATAAGTTAGTACGAGTAAATAATCAAATAATCTCATGAACCAGCAGTCCTATATTCATTACAAGTTTTGTGTTTCATAATCTCGGAAATTTTCTAAATGGCCTGTTTTTACTGTTTGGCATAAAAACACGAGCAAATTGGAATTTGTCCATTTTGTTCTCTTAATAGAATCTGATAGGGCTGATAGGCAGTTTGCATTCACTCTTCTGAATTTGCAAAACTTGCTGGTTTTAATTTTATTCAGAAAGATAGTTTGGAAAACAGATTGGTACTGATTGCTTAATTATACTGGATTCACCCTATTTCCTAACATCCTGTAAAAGAAAGAGCATAATTTGTTCATATTCAGTATATTGTACTGCACGTTCAACACTGCTTTGTTCGCTGTAGGAAACTGGAGATTTACTTTGGGAATACAATGTTAAGGATCCGATTACTTCATCCGCTTATGTGGATGAGCACTTGAGCTTGGCATCTGATCCGCCAAACTTGCCGGACAGGTAAATAACTGCAGAAGACTTTAAATAACTTGAACATTAAGTGATCATTTTCATATCTATCCACAACCTTTTCCAGGTTGGTTTGTGTCTGTTCCAGCTCAGGAAGCGTGTACTTGCTCCGGGTTAACTCGGGTGCTGCCAAAGTTGCAAATCAACGAATGGATGTTGAGGAATTTGCAAGACTGGACCTCGGAGGAGACGTATTCTCTTCACCTGTGATGATTGGAGGCAGAATTTTTGTTGGTTGTAGAGATGACTATGTGCACTGCATTACTGTTAAGCCCTAGGTCTGCAGGAACGGTAAGTTCCTTAAACATGAATTTTGTTGTTAAATATGTAAAGTCCTTTTTAGGACAAATTAGGTTGTCAAATTTTTATAGGACAAATTGCAATTTTAGTCCTTGTAGTTTGGCCCGATTTAACATTAAGTCCCTATCGTTCCATTTTTTACCATTTCCCCCCAGTAGTTCAGCAGTGTTTTCAGTTGAAGGAGAATTTGTTTAACCAATTGAGAGTTGGACTCAAGAAACAATAGGGGAGAATATCTTATAACACAAATTAACAAATGAATACATCAAATTTCGACACAACGGGCAGAACCTGCTCGTCTCCAACCATTCAACGATGCAGTTCTCGTGGTAAAGATGCAAACACGGCATGCGAAGTCCTTCAGTACCCACTCCAATCTCCGAAATACAAATAGAACAGCAAAACCCCGATGAGGCTTCCGCTCTTACCCTCCAACTTGTCAATGGAAGATTTTGTTGCAGGTACAAACGCTGGCTCTACGTTCATACCATCATCATCCGACTCCTCAACCACTTCAACTTTGATGAGTGCCTCCATGTGCACAAGACTGGTACACCTTGCCCTAGCACGTAGGGCCTCACACACGATTGTATCGGCCACGGACAAAAGAGTCCGCAAAGGGACGTTGATCAGGCCAGAAAGCGCGCGAGAGACGGCTTTGGAAGCGGCCGGCGACATGGCGGTCTTGTCTAGGTCAATCTCAAGTTTGTCCTCAAAATCAATGCTGTCGATGCTCTTCCCCATTTGATCAATATCTTCTAAAAGCATGACTTTGTAGTGGTTCTCGAAATCCTCCTCGTCCTCTAAGATCCTCGGCAGCACCATCACCGTAACATTGGCCTTAACGTCCAACCACAACTTGGATTTCAAGTCGTCCTCCATTTTCGGGATTTCAGAAACACCGAGCAGCCTCGTGCTGCAGCAAACGTCGCCCAGAACCTCCCAGGTCTCCTCCGTAGTGACCACCATCAGCAGAAAGAATGAGCGGTATAATGTGTGGGATATTTGTAGAATTCAAAGGGTCTTAGTTGGGGTTGGGGTTGGAAAAAGGAATAGGATGGAGAGAGTCCTGGGGTAGGAAAAAGGAAGACGCGAAGCCGTTGGGATTTTTATTTATTTATTTTTATCACAAAAATTCTAGTTTCTTACATAATTAATTGATTAACATTGTTCTTAAATATAGCCTCCAAATATTATGATTCACTGTTAAATAAACAATTTACAAGAGTAGGTCAAGTCCACGGTTTAAAACCCTTTCAACGTGAGAAAATTTTTACTGTACTTCGAACACAAGGTTACTCACCTATCAGAATCAGGTGAAAAAAACTGAAAATTATATCGTTTATTCACTTATATCATGACACATGTTGTACCGTCTTATGTTCTGGGTGTTTGAAAAGAGCTACGCCAATAACAAACTAGCCAATACTGGTTGTGTTTGGGTTTAGTTTTTTTAGTACATCGATATTTTTACACTAAGGGAAGGGGGAGTTCGAATCTAATACATTTCACTTCCAAGTGAAAAGAATACCACCAGACCGTAGCACTGAGAGACTAGTTTAGTTGATTGCAGACTTTTCATTTCTCAATTTACCCATACAAATGTTGGAGTTAAATCACATACAATTTATGATGCATACATATATTTTGTTCCGAAGGAAATAATCTCTCTAAACATAAATGTTTCCTTTCCTTAATGGTGGAGTTGCGGCTCTTAACTAAACTTCCATCTATGATAGAGTTCTTTTTTATTAAAAAAAAATGACAACTGGTGGCATGCCACGGTTATCCATTATTTTTAGGACCAGAGAGATTATGAGGAATTTCACTTGTCCGTGGCCACAATCAAGTAAACTCACAACTCGAAGCATATATGATGTAGTACTAAAGGAATAACACAAAATCTAAAATAAGGAACAAATCCTAAATCAGTCACATGAACGTATTTGTTGAGCGACATGACACTGTTTCATGTTTGATTTTTGTTTTTGTCGGCTTGATTTCGTTTTATCTTTTTGGATCATATCCTAGATTGGACAAAGAACATATAGCCACCATTCCATAAAAGATAAGAAAAAGAATTTTAATTCCATATATGTAGACTCAAGAAACAAGTAACTGATCAAACTTTTACATTAATTACACAAACTTACAAATGGATTAATAGATATCATCAAAACAAAACAATTAATGTTGAGCGAATCGTGAAGCAAAAGCCCTCATTGGCCAAATTAATCACTTAATTTTGTGTTGTTATTATTTCGGGAGGCATGGCGAAGCGGCACAGTGGGCAAACCCTACTTTTCTTCAACCACTCGAGAATGCAGTCGTCGTGGTAAAGATGCGAGCGCGAGCACGGCATGGGGATTGCTTCCGAACCAACCTCCATCTCCTCCATGCAAATTGAACAATCTGCTGATACTTCCACTCTCACCCTTTCCAGCTTCTCGATCGATGACTTACTTGCAGGTACAAATTTAGGGTCATCCGTGTCCAGGCCTCCAAATTCATCGACAAGAACAACGATGGACACTGGCATATGAACAAGCATGCGATCACTGTAAGGTCGAGAATCAGTTTCTGCGACTAGGAAATCTTGTACTATTTTATCCACCACGGAGTGGCAAATCTGAGGAGGGACATGCAGGCTAGAAACCAGGGCCTCAGCTAGGGCAGCCCTTGACTTGTCTTCATCCATCAACAAATCGAGTTCGAGTTCGTCGAAGTAGGTTTCTTCTACTGGAAGTGAATCGTCGTCGTCCTCGGAATGCAAGGCAGGCTGACTTGTCAATATTCTGGCATCGACACCCAGCAAGAATTGGGTCCATGGCAATTCGTTGTCAGGTTCAAAAACCTCCGCCTGCTTCGATTCGCAATGGTATCCCACCACTTGCCGATCACTTACAGCTTCCATAGGTGGATCACGAAGAGAAATAAAGAAAATTAACCAGAAACTAATTAACACACGATCGAATTAGTAGTGTTTGAGCTACTGTAGTTCTTCCGAAGGCGAATGAAGCAATAGATAAATCTGAAATACTTGAGGTAGGCATATAGCGTTTATATAGACCACTTATATGCGCGTGTTTCCTTGTTAGGGTAGGATCATATTTCCAAATGAAACCAGGATTCAGAAATAATAATAAATGGAAACATATTAACGTAAACAAGTAGGATTACGAATCCTTATTTCCTTAGGATTTCTAGACTCTTAGAGCATCCCAGTGAGAGGCTTTATATAGGGCTGAAAAAGTGATAAATATAGCTCATTTTAGAGCTCCGAAGAATCTTTAGGGGCTTTATAAAAGAATCACTCCTAATGAGGGGATATATATCTTTCGGGCTCTATATGGAGCTATATATTTATTTATATAGTAATTTGATTATGCAATAAATTTATTTTTATCTTAATTTTTCTTAAATTGATTTTTAGCGTGTTATCTTAATTTTTTTAATGAACTTTTGAACCTAAAAAAATTCAAATTCTGACAAAGTTAGATTTCTTCACATATGTACAGTCGGATTAGGTTCTCTTATCTTAATCTCATCCGTTTGTTTGCTCTATGCAATCAGATAAGATAAGATTTCACTTCATGACAACCACTAGATTGAATTATCTTATCTCAATCTCAAATGTTGGTTTATTTCTCTAATTGACACATTCTCCGAAATCAAAGACAACAACTTTATAGTCTTGCAAGAAGTTCTGTCATGCCATCAACGCCGTCTATGGACCAGAATATCATCGTAAACCAACGAAGGGTGAGTTGCAAAGACTTTTGAGAAAAGCTAAGGAACGAGGGTTTCCTGGTATGCTTGGGAGCCTAGATTGCATGCACTGGGATTGGATCAAATGTCCAGTAGCATACCATGGTGCTTATACTGGACACAAAGGACACCCAATCATTGTCCTCGAAGCTGTTGCATCATATGATACATGGTGGGCTCCATTTTTGAATTAAAAATAAGAAAAAAAAAGTATGTGCTCCATTTTTTATATGGGTCCCACTAATTTTTGGGGCTATACGTAGCCTAACTTTTTGCTATCCAATAAAGGAAATTGATAGCCTTTGTGGTGGATATAACCCCATTTTCTAGCTCATTGGAGATGAAATTTCTCACTAGGGCTTTAAATATGGTAGCATCATGAAAGATAGAGCTCCCATTAGGGATGCTCTTACTATAGTCTAGTAGTATTGCTCACTTCCCCATTTCCTTAACTCATACCACATGCTCACGATAGGGTAAAAACCTTTTGAGTTCTAATTCAAATTGACTCAATGCTTTGAATGTGTTCCTGGAGAATGGTTGAATAATTTGACTTTTTTTTCTTCTTCTTTTCAAGTTTTGTTAATGTTTTTTTATTATTCTTTTTTATGTGGATGTTTGATTGCGCTAATGTTCATGGTCAAATTATGGAAGCTAATGAAATTGGCTCAATAGGATTTTTTTTCTTCTTCTGATTTTTCCTTTCTTTTTTAATTAAGTTTGTTCTTTCAAGGAAAAACACTTATAAAAAAAAATTATTTTAAGCCCGAAAAATATGTACCGTTGGTCAAAATATCTCACAGCCCAGAATTTGCCACGTGTACTTGCCGTTATTTTTTAAATTCAATTTTTTTTAACTGTTAGAAATACAATGGCCTAGAAATATAGCATTTGGAGATCCAAGGGCCCAAACAAAGCCATGTCGCCTCCACCTGTAATCAGTCGAGTACACCTACAACGGAGTCCCCATCTTTGTATTTGTGTTGGCTCAATCGCCAGAATTTGTGCATATAACGCTCACGCCTCGTCGAAAAAAAAAGTTCACGTGGTTGACACCAGGCTAACATCAGATCCACTCAGTGAGTGGGCTAGGTGATTTGAGCCCGTGTGTGGAGACGAGACCCCTTAGAGCCTAGTTGATTGGGTAAGGCTGGATGGGTTTTGGGGAGGTAGGGAAATTTGATTGCGTAATAGTCCAAGTTATTTTCTTGATGATATAAAATACTGATACGAATATATGGTAAAAATTGTTGTAATTCTAATTTACTAAACTTTATTTAGGACTAGAGAGGGAGATGGCCGACTGTAAGAGAGAGAGAAGAGAGAGATGCAATTTTGAGGTGTGTGTTGTATCACCCTATTGTGCCTTTATTTATAGTAGTAAGATAGGTTAAATCCTTACCCTGTTAGGATTATAACTCTAATATGATATTAACTACTAAAAGGAAAATTCCAAGATATCCCTACATACACTAGGATTTACACAATCACATTCCTAAACTAATAGGACTGCAACACTCCCCCTTAAGTGTGTAAATACTCAAACAAAACATCAGATCAGATCTTCAGTAGATGAGGTAGACCAGTTGATGAAGTCGTCGACACAACAGGTGAATGCAAGTCTCAAATTTAAAAGAAAGTATGCATGGGTAGTAAAACTCACAAAACCTTGCTATGGTAAAACCTAAGGTAGGTAAAAACCCATAGACTAAGGAGAAAAGTGAGAAGTATGCATAGTGTCTAAAACAAACATCAAACAGGACGAAAGTAGTGAACTCAAAGGAGCCCAGGATGGGTGCTTCATTAAAACCTTGTTAGGTAGCAAAAACCTAGTGGGAAAAATGCTTCTAATTGTAGGGAAAAGAGTACATTAAGATCAAGCGAGTTTGCTTCTGGATACTCCCCTTGAATTAGACATAACTTCCAAATAAAAAAACTGCAAGCAATTCAACTCAGATAATTTACGCATACTGATTCCTTGGACGAGCTTCTGAAAAGTAGACTTGGGCAATGACTTGGTGAAGAGATTGGCTAGGTTGTCCTGGGAATGAATTTGCTTGACTTTAATATTCTGATGTTGTTGTTGCTGGTGAGAATAAAAAAACTTTGGCACTATGCATTTGGTGTTGTCTCCCTAGATGTATCCCTTCTTTAACTGTTTGATACATGCTGCATTATCTTCAAAAATCGTTGTAGGAAAGTCAACGACGAAGGTAAGACCACTAGTGCTTCAAATATGTTACATGACTATTCTCAACCAAAAGCACTCACGTAATGCTTTATGCAGGGCGACAATGTTAACATGGTTTGAAGAAGTCACAATTAGTGTTTGCTTGGTAGACCTCCAAGATATAGCAGTGTCTCCAACAGTAAAGACATAGCCCGTTTGAGAACGTGTCATATGTGGGTTGGACAGATAATCAGCATCTACCTAACCAATGAAGCATGAATCAAGCGGCTCCTCTTGAGGATTCATGGGTGTAGAACAAGCCCAAATCTGTCATACCCTTGTGGTACAGAAAAATGTCTTTAACACAATTCTAGTGTCTGCATGTAGGCACATTGTTGTATCTAGCCAAAAGATTAACGACAAAAAAGATGTCGAGTCTAGTGCATTGAGCCAAATACAATAAAGCACCAATTGCACTTAGGAATGGAACTTCAGGCTCCAAAATCTCTTCCTCATCCTCCTTGGGACATAAGGGATTTCGTTTAGCATCTAGAGTCCGAATGACCATATGAGTACTCAAAAGCTTTGCTTTATCCTCATTAAAATGTCGCAACACATTTTGGGTGTAGTTCGATTGATGTACTAGGATTCCATCTGAACTTTGCTCGATCTCCATGCAGAGACAATATCGAGTTTTCCCAAGATCTTTCATCTCAAATTCCGATTTCAAGTGAACGGCAATTTCCCCAAGATCTGAAGGAGTTCTGATAAGGTTCATGTCGTCGACATAAATTGCAACGATTGCAAATCCGGAATATGACTTCTTTATGAACACACACGGGCATAGTTCGTTGTTCATATAACCCTGACTTGTTAAGTATTCACTCAGACGGTTATACCACATCCGCCCGGATTGTTTCAATTCGTAAAGTGATCTCCTCAATCTAATCGAGAGAGTGTTCCATGGTCTAAAACTATTTGAACCAGTCAATGCAAGTCATTTTGGAACTTTCATATAGATTTTCGTATCTAAATCCCTATAGAGATACGCGGTTATCACGTCCATAAGTTGCATATTTAGTTTTTAGGAAACTACCAAACTGATAAGGTAGCGGAATGTTATAACATTCATTATAGGGGAATATGTCTCCTCGTAATCAATCTCAGAGAGTTAAGAGAAGCCTTGCGCTACGAGACATGCTTTTTATCGCATTATTTCATTTTTCTCATCACGCTTCCTCAAGAAAACCCACTTGTAGCCCACAAGCTTCACATGTGGTGGAGTAGGAGCTACAGGCCCAAACACTTTACGTTTTGCAAGCGAATTGAGTTAGACCTGGATTGCTTGTTTCCAGTTTAACCAATCTGTTCTAAGTCAACATTCATCAACGAATGTGGTTCAATGTCATTGCTAAGCATGATGTCGGAAGCAACTGTATACGTGAATGCATCATCGACAATCATCTCATTTCGATTCCAAACCTCATCCAATACTACATAATGGACCGAAATCTCACGATTCTTGGGAGGCCGGTACGTCTCATCTAAGACATCACCGTAATCTAGAATAACCTCATGCGTTGGAACACTACTACAATATTAGCTTTAGGTGGCGGATATTAGAAAAATCTTGTCGGTTATATCTGAATAAATTCCTGGCGGATATTTAGTGGTGGATATCAAAAAAATCCTGTCGGTTAAAACCGACAATATTTTTGAATCTTTTTTTTAAAAATATTTTTGACAGATTCTGGCGGTTTTTAAGTTAATGGTGGCAGTTATAACTGACATAAATTGACTATTTTATTATTTTAATTTTTGGCGGTTATTATTTTAGTATTCTGGCGGTTATAACCGATAGAAATAAAAAAGTTATTATTTTAAAATGCTATATTGATTAAAAATAAATAAATAAACACATATTAAAATTTTTTTTTTCACTCATGATCCTAAAGTCTAATGAACCTAATTCCCACGAGCCATAAATTTTCTGAGAGAATAATAACAACATATCACAATCTAAAGCTTTATCATTTTTGTAATAAGAATTATGCTCCCTCACAGGCAAGCAACAAGATACAAAGAAATTCAAACAATTTTTTTCAATGCTCACAAAGCACATTGTCTAGCACATAAACACTCATGAACATCTGGTGTACTCTATCATGTCTTATTTTATTATTTTAAAATGTTATAATGATTAAAAATAAATAAATAAACACATGTTTTAAATATTATTTTTTTCACTCATGGTCCTGTCAGATATAACCGACACGATCAAAGCAAAATTTTGGATGGCCGCCAGAATAATCTCTAAATGTTTTTTTTTGTTATTTTTTACACATGCAATCTCGGAGTATATACAAACATATTTGACAGTTGGATCGTTGAAAAAGGTTTTGTAGAATGCATATCGCATCAAAACGATGGATTAAACAAACACCTAGAGTTAATGTTATACTTCCCCATCAAGTATACAATAAGATTTAGTGTAAATATTTTAAATTGAAGATCGAATTCATTCATTGCATTCTTATATGGTCGAGGAGTGTAGCTGTAAAAAAATCATTAAAATCGGAGCTAAAATAACCGTTAAATTTTGATTTTTCGTTTATAACCGTCGAAAACTTTTGTTCCGTTACGTAATTTCTGAATGTTTTTTTTACAATTTTTTATGTATGCAATCTCGGAGTGTGTACAAATAAGTTTGACGGTTGGATCGTTAAAAAAAGTTTCGTAGGATGCATATGCGTCAAAATGGTAGATTGAACAAACACTTAGAGTTAATATTATACTTCCATTAAGTATAAAATTAGTGTAAATATTTTAAATTGAAGATCGAATTCGTTCAATGCATTCTTATAAGGTCGAGGAGTGTAACTGTAAAAAATATCAAAATCGGAGCTAAAATAACCGTTAAATTGTGAATTTTCGTTTATAAACGTCGAAAACTTTTGTTCTATTACCTAATGTCTGAATGTTTGTTTTTTGTGATTTTTTACGTATGCGATATTGGAGTGTGTACAAATAAGTTTGACGGTTTGATCGTTGAAAAAAGTTTTGTAGAATGCGTATCACATCAAAACGATAGATTAAACAAACACTTAGAGTTAATGTTATACTTCCGCATCAAGTATAAAATAAGATTTTGTGGTATCTACTAGTGTAAATATTTTAAATTGAAGATTGAATTCGTTCATTGCATTCTTATAGGATCGAGGAGTGTAGCTGTAAATAAATCATCAAAACCGAAGCTAAAATAACCGTTAAATTGTGATTTTTCGTTTATAACTGTTGAAAACTTTTGTCCCGTTACCTAATCTTTGAATGTTTTTTTTTTGTGATTTTTTACGTATGCGATCTTGGAGTGTGTACAAATAAGTTTGACGGTTAGATCATTGAAACTGGTTTCGTAGAATGCATATCTCCGTTAAATTTCCTAAATTTTGAAGTGGGAAAAGTAATTTGTGCTAATTTTTTATTTATGTTTTTCAAGTATTGTTTAGACAATATTTAGTTTATGTGATGACACTTTCATTGTACAATTATCTTTTTGTTTCTTTTTTGCATATTTTACATGGGTTATTATCAATTAAACCAAACAATGATTTATTTAATTTTTAAAAGCGTATTCTATTTAAATACATATTCTTTATTTATTTATTAAACAAAACAATTATTATTTTATTTTTTAAAATCGTAACAAAATTTTGGGAGGGAATTTTGCCGACATTTTTTTTTGTCGGTTATAACCGACACTAATGAAAAATTTATGTCGGTTTATATTTTAAAAATGTTTATGTCGGTTTTAACCGACAGTAATGAAAATTTTCCAAAATAAAACCCTTCCATCTCTTCCTTGTGCCAGTGCCTTCTCCCTTCCCCCTTCCTTCCCTTATTGTTCTTCTTTCCACATTACTCTGCAATCTCTGTTATTCTCTACAGACTTACAATAGCCAGAGAGATGAGATTGAAGAAGGCCATTACCTCGTCGTTGGAGGATGTAATAAAGAAAGCAAGGGGTTGTGCTGTGGTGGACGGAGGCTGCTCCACCCAACTGGAGAGGCACGGCGCTGCCATCAACAACCATCTCTGGAGAGCCGTCTGCCTTATCAAACAACCCGACCTCATCAAACGGGTCTGTTTGTCTGTTTCTCTCTCTCCCTCCCTCCATTTTCTTCACTGTTTGATTGGATCTCTCTGTCTAATTGTTCTGATAAATGTTGGGTTTGGGTTGAAATTTTCAAATTCCTCAGGTTCACGTGGACTACTTGGAAGCCGGCGCTGATATTCTCATCACTTCTTCTTACCAGGTTGATTTCTTTTCCTAATACACGTTACTATTACAAACAACTTGTTCTTCTTTTATCTTTTTAGGGTTTTGCACATTTGAACAACTTGTTCTTTTTTTCGTTTAACAGAGCGGGGAATGATGAGTTTCCGTTATTAGCACCATAGCTCAAGTGCACGTTCAGTCGTTCAAATTCTCAACCCTAATCTTCTACAGCTCAATCTTAAGAGCCTTCAAGTACTAAACAGCTTCATCCAGAACAACGACGATGTTTATTTCATTCCTATCAGGTACAATCCCTCTCAGCGCCGTCATCATCTTCTTCATTTTCTGGCGTTTCATTTCACTGTTGCAGCTACTGTTGCTACCAATGCCAGAAGACAGTTCAAGTGAGGAACGCAGCCTTTCCTTTTTTTTATTAATATATTTTCTGTCGGTTTTATCCGACAAGAATGCTCTTATTTATTCTTATTAATAAATTCTCTGTCGGTTATATCCGACAGAAGTTCTGTCGGCTTTAGCCAACATAAATGCTCTTATTTATTCATTATTAATATATTCTCTTTCGGTTATATCCGACACAATTTCTGTCGTTTTAGAGTATTTTTTGTCGAAAAATTCATTCCTTGATGCTGGCAATGATGTCGCTTATTATATCCGCCACTGCATCTATTTTCTGTCGGATTTTGCTTAAAATCCGACAGTAATATACGTTTTTTGTTGGTTTTTGGACCGTCAGTTATAGATAATTTTGTAGTAGTGGAACATATGAGTAAGCAATGGTCGGATTTAGACTAGGGTTACTAATTTGTGCCATTTTCCTCTTATGGGGTTGTGAATCCTTTGAACCAAAGTGTCTGATACGCTTCAGTTTCAGACTGAGGGTACATGGATCTAAATGAGACATAATGGAGTAATCCACGATAATTCGTGGCGTTCTACATGAACGTTAGTGATCTTATCTCCTCCTAACGACATGAAGACTGTCTCATCGAGGTGAAAATCTATAAAACGTGTGGTAAAAAAATCTCCTATCAAGGGCTTTAAGTAGAAAATAATTGATGGTGAATCATAACCAACATAGATTCCCATTTTTCTTTGAGGACCCATTTTGGTACATAGTGGTGGCGCTATTGGCACATAGACTGCACACCCAAACACACGTCAATGCGAGACATCAGACTCGTATCCAGTAACCAACTGTAATGGTGAATGAGGTTAGGTAGCGATCGGCCTCAGGTGGACCAACATAGCTGCGTGCAATATTGCATGGCCTTAGGCAGATATCAGCAAGTTGATATGCATAACCAAAGTTCAAGTTATTATTTAAAGGCACTTTATGAAAGCTTTTGCCAGGCTATTTTGGGTGTGAACATGGGGTAAATGATGTTCAACTTCAATCTCAACAGACATGCAATAATCGTCAAAAGTCTGTGACGTAAACTCTCTAGCATTATCCAGTCGAATCGACTTGATCGGATAATCAGGATGGTGAGCCTTAAGCTTAATAATTTGTGCTAGGAGTTTTTGCAAATGCAGCATTACGTGTGGACAATAAGCAGACATGTGACCATCGCGTCGTTGCATCAACCAACACCATGAAGTTTTTAAATGGTTCGCATGTTGGTTGGATAGGTCCACAAATATCCTCTTAAATCTTCTGAAGAAACTTAAGAGGGTCGTGAATAATCTTTGTAAGTGAGGGTTGAATGTTCAACTTCTTCAGGGAGCATGCTTTACAAAGCAGATGGTCATGATAAGATTTTAAGTAATGCCCATGTGATACTTTAAAGATACGACACATCATATCTCATCCTGGATGTCCTATTCGATTATACCAAAGCAGAAGAGTGCTCTGGAACCCAGTCATAGGGTTGGCTGCGTGATGTGTCTCCAAGGATCGAATGGTTGTTATGTACAACCCACTCGGGGGACATTCCAACTTCTCGTGAATACACTTCTGGCCATATTCGTAAGAAGTCATACAAAGAAATTCATAACCATTCTCTTCAATGGTTTCAATATGATATTGATTATCTCGAATATCTCTAAAACTCAGCAATGTTCTGCCGGAACGTGGAGAATAGAGTGCCTCTTTAATGGTTAATTCAGTACCATTAGACAACATAATACGAGCTTTTTTGTATCCTTCTATCAGATTAGATGGCTTGAGAGGGTTGTCAGAGGTGCATTTTTAGGTATGAAGTTAGTAAAACAGTGTTTCTCACACAATATGGTGTGCGTGGTGTCACTATCAGCCAAACAACTAACTTCCCCACTAGTCATACCTAGAAATAAATTAATTGAATCGGTCACATGCATAAATAAAATTCCATTCATTCAATTAATCAATTTGAGAAATAGTATCCATAAAATAATTATTAATTCAAAACAAACCAATCCAAACAAATCATTCCATAGACTTAGAAAAATTATCCAAAAAGTAAACCATAAACCTAAATTTTAAGGGAGAGGTTCGGCCATTAGGGGTATAAAAACACCCTAACATGTCTTAGAAAAATAAAACTCTATTCTTCCATGTGAGTGGATGCCTCCTGAAAAATCTGAAACCTCCAAAGTTGTAGTAATATCTTCGAGATGTTCTACATGCACAAAGTTAGTTTCACGACGTGAATGATACTTGGCAATAGCCATGACAGGGTTTCCGTCGGTTGTGGCTGCTAAGATTAGTCGTATGCGCTTCAAGCGGAGTGTTTAAGCCAGTGGGTCAAGTTTAATAGTTGGTTCTGCTTTTCAGCGAGAAGTAAAACAGATATTAAATCCAAAAATTTGGTGAACTTATGTGCCCATATTGTTGCTGCAGGACAATATTGGTGGCATTGAAGATCAAATATGTCTTCTCCAAGAGATCCTGTTCGGTTAAGTCCTTTTTACAGAACTTAAGCAGTGATCGGATTCTACAAACTTCAGAGTTGTATTCATTCACAGACTTAAAGTCTTGGAAGCGTAAATGTTGCCAGTCATGTCTTGCTTCAGACAAGTAAATGTCTTTCTGGTGATCAAAGCAATCGGCCAAAGCGAGCCAAAGTGTGTATGGATCCTCTTCTGCGAGGTACTCGGTCTGCAGTGCATCATGGATGTGTCTACAAATGAAGATCATAGCAGTAGCTTTCTAAGCTTCGTCAACAGGTTCATCGTCGGTAGGTTCTCGATAGTAGCACTAAGACTTTGTGTAGTAAGATGGAGCTTCACGTCTTAAACCCATTTTAGGT